>NC_059128.1:218851142-219151142 GCF_020740605.2 Lemur catta | reverse complement strand
TTGCTGCCAATAATCCCCAAAGCACATTTTTGCCTTTGTATTCTATTTTCTACTTAGTATTGAATATAAGTTAACATGGTCATCCTGAATTTATAGTTGGAACAAAACAATAACAGACCTAACTGGGACACAGCCAGCACTAGCCTAATCTGAGCTGCCCTTTTTCTTTGCAGTTGTGGTACACTGCTTCCCTGGGTTAGAAGTAATTGGGGTGTCTGGGTGGGTCAGACCCTTCAGGCAAGAAACAATGTATTAATAGTGTGAATTATATATATACTAATTACCTGCTCTGCTTAATTATGTTGAGAAACTGAATTAATCAGAAGTTATAAAGCACATACTTTGTTATGTGCTAGGCTTTGCCTCCTGGCCTGTAGATAATTAAGACCTAGGGAATACCATCAGAGAAGTGCTAACGTTATTTGGGTGTTACAAAAGCAGACCTAGATAAGCTGTCCACTTAAATGGTACCTGTTGGTCAGAAAAAGAATTTATTTAAAGATTATGATCATGTAAAATTACAGTACTCAACCCTTCTAGCAAAATATTTTTTTTAAAAATAAACTAAATGCCTTTATAAACTTGTGTTCTCCTGTGTTGAATAAAGTATACTGTTTGAGTAGTAATCTTTACCAGTGACAATTCCAGTCATGAGAAGACTCACTTAAGAACCGGGACCAGTGTACACCCTCACCAGCCTGCCCTTACAGCAGTATTTACCCAATAGAATTTTCTACAATGATGGAAACATTCTATACTTTCATCCCCTACAACAGCTACTAGCCACCTACTGATCATTAATATGTGTTTAGTTTAAGAAATTGAGTTTCAAGTTTGGCATGTTAGCTAATAATGTGTAGGGATAGGGACAAGACAGTCTACGGTTCCAGCCTGGCTATATCTGACACCTAACCCACATATCATATTCCCTAATCTTAGTGTACATATCTGAACTTCTACTTTCTCTGGTTAAAGTGAGAAACATGTCAGATGCTGTTCCTGAGAGAAATAGCAAAAAGAAGGGTGCAATGGAAAGACTCATATTTAGTGTCCCCAAGCCCAAGAAACATAAAGTTGTCTTAATTCAAGCTCAGTTTCCCTTCCCGGCCAATCATCCAGAGCATGTTTTCTGGAAAATGTACCTATTCTTCATCAATAGAGAAGTTTGCTTGATGCATCTTTTATTCTTTTCACAAGAACAGCCAAGCTCTCTGTTCATATGAAGCCACAGCTAGTTGCAACTGTCAAAATGGATGCAAATCCTGCACATTATTCATAGATAACCCCCCCAAAAACTGACTCACAGATAGTCTAGAGTAAGGGAGTTCCAGAACATGTCCTTCTTTTTAGGGTAGGAAAGAGGCAGAGACAATGATAAGTTGGTCCAACTTTATTAAAACCTCTTACAGAAGACACAGTTCAAATAATAAGTTTGTGGTTTTAAGGCCTGTAGAAATCTGAATTATGTTTTACTACAAATGGATATAAAATACATTAGTTCAAACTACAGTGTAAAAAGAAATTTTAAAAATGAACAGTGTATCCTCAAAATGTTTGCAAATAATTTCTTTCTAAGCAGTTACAACTAGTTACAGCTCTTTTAAAAATGCAGATAAACAGTTTGAATTCAATGGGAAAACCTACACTTACCATAACATGAAACATGTTCGCACTGAGGTACTTCAGCCCCAACTTTCACAAACTACTGCAAGTTAGAAGATACTTTGTTGCTAAATGAAAAAAATGCACAGTTTTTTCACATCAGGGAAAATTAGACTTAACAGTTTTAAATGAGCAATAACTCACAACATTAGAAATCACCTCTTGCCTCACAAATGCAAAATAAATTCTCTAGACTCCCCTCTCTGTAGAGACTATTAGCTCCCTATCAATATGAGAATTAGCTAGAATAGACATCTCCTGCAGGAAGCTTCTGTGATTGTTTTTGTTAAGCATTCTCTCAATCTTCAAGGTCTTTAAAACCCACTCCATCCCCAAGATCACTGAAAATGAACAGAAGAAATCAGATGGCCCTGACAGCAGCCTTCATCATGTCAAGGCAATGTTTTAACTTGTGCCTCTGATACTTCATCCGATTTCTTACTGACAATGTCTTCCCCACCTCTTGGAGTATTTGAGGTTCTCCATTTTACAGACCCTTGCTTTTTTTTTTTTCTTTTTAGCTTTAGGTATAACATTTACATTTTTTTTGAAAAAATGTTTTTAGTAAATACTCTTCAAGTCCTGCACCTAATTTCCTGATACGTAAAGCACAGAAGCTTTAGACCCCTGGGACTAAGGCTTCCTTTTGCACCAACTATTAATATTTAGGAAGGCTCCTTGACGTCTAAGTTTTCCTTTAGCGATCAGAATTCATAAAAAACAAATTCAGTTGTGAAACACCTGTTACTAATTTAGAGCAAAGCTATACAACATAGCAAAACTCCATTTGTTAAACTTTATCTCATGCAAACTTAAAAAAATAATTGCAGGCCCCAATATAGATCATGAACCTACTTAGACTCAAACATGGTAAAACAAATTTTTAAATTTTTCCAGTCTTCCTAAAAGAAGTGCAGATCAAATCTGTTGCCAAGGAACACAGTTTTTGACCTGGTAACTGAAAATCATTCCGGTGACCTGACACATTGCCAAGATTCTAAGACTAGAATTAAAGGCATCCTTTTGGATTCTGTCCTTTAATAATTTTCAGAGGAAAACCATCAAGAGGCTTCCAGCTCAGCAGAGATACTGATCAAACCTCCGTAAAAATGAGCTGGTTTGAAGTCCTTGGGTAAGGTTCAATAAATTCAACAGGCCAAAGGAGTGAGTTTTTCACTGATGGAGCTCTCACCACTCACTGGTTTTGCGCCAGTTTTCCATAGCCTCCTCTCCCAGCGTCATAGTCTTGCCGATACTCATCTCGTACCTTAATTGAAAAGAACACAAAGATATAGAGAAGACTGGCCTAACAAATCTGCCTCCCACAAACATGTCAGACAAACAGTCTACTAAATCTTTTCAGGTGCCATAAGATTCAAGCAGGATGTACACATCTAAACCTGTTTCAGTGTGTTTTGCTTTCATTCTAGACACTCCTACAGGTAGAAAATACCTAGCCCCTAGCAGAAGTTCAATAATGGTTCCTTGTAGAAATGTCCAGAATATACTGTTTCAAGGTTTAAACTAATTTACCAAAACCAATGGGTGGTTTTCAGATTTACTTCAAGCCAAACTTACAGGCACAAAGTTATTTATAAAAGAGTAAATACAAATTGACAAAACACCTGTCATTACGACCGGAAAATCTCAGACAAAGGCTGAGCCCAGAGATCCTACATACCTGACCCCCAGATCGCCCACGTCCATACTGCCTGCCTTCCTTAAAGCCTGCATCCCAATCTGTGCGAATGATCCGGTCATCCAGACGAGTTCCATTTATGTACCGCATGGCATTTTCTGCATCTGCTCTTGAATAGTATCTTAAGTATTAAGGAACACTAGCATTTCTCCAAATGTTTCGGAAATACAGGAAGCAACACATAAATGAACTTGAGTTGTTAGGATAAAGTACAGAAGCTAATCCAACCAGACTGAGTTCAAAGATAATAGCTTGCACAGGCCTGTTTGAGGCTGGTCCAGAAGCACTCTGGGAGTCAAACATGATACTTTTCCATGGCTACATTGATCATGATTTCCTGGATATTCCTGTTAATAATTCTTTGGTCCCACTGTCTCCATATTTTGGCTTGCAAAATATAAAATATGTTCAGTGTAGGTTTAGACCACAAACTGTATACTTCTTATCAAAGAAATAGTGACATCTAAATTGGGCACTATTCAAGAACTGTAATAAAAAGAGAAGGAGGTCACAGTTCATGTGGAATTGCCACTGCATTTCACTAGAAGGCTCAAAGTATCACCCAGGTTAGTAGTTCCCAAACCCATTTAAGCAGATCACAGGATGGTATTAATATTTTTAAAAATCTCTATAAGGAAAGATGATTATTAGCAGGGTTTGGGAAATGCTAATTTAGACTTTTTTCTTATCTCTCATTACACAGGTAGGGAAACACTTGGTGAAATTCCAGTATCCAGAACCTAGACAGTGCCTAGCACATAGTAGGCATACAGTAATTTTATGCTGAATGAATAAAATGAATGCTAGATGGACAAACAGAAACACTAGCTGGTAATAGCAGATTCTCTTTGGGCATTTGCCATTAATGACTGTTAGTCTTTGACCTACAAACCAAATGCAAAAACACACTCTCCTTCTCAGAGACTCATTATCTATTGGATGGATTTTCTTTGACTTGAATTTTCATTGTTCTCCCTGTTCCCTGTGAACTATTTTATGCCATTGCTATCAGCAGCAAAAGCAAAACTTGGGCAACCTGGTCTGGTCCCTTGTGTCTGATGAGAGAATGGAAGAAGCTTGCTGAGCCCAGAAATCAGATACCAAAATCACAAGTGGAGAATAGATTCACAAGCAGGGCTTCTGGTTCAAGCTGGTTAAGAGTAAACACATTTCTACTTTCTTTCTCAAGGCCACATTAGAAAGTCAGGAAAGAAGCATATACACAAAGAATGGAAGAGGCTAGCGGTGGACCAGAGATTCAACAAAAGCTTATGGAAGAGTGCTAATGGATGAAACAAAAGTCGCACAATCGAAATATTCTTGAAGGAGACAACAATCTGCAGGAGGCTTTTAATTCAAAATTGAGTAAGAAGGGAGGCTACAAGTATGGTTTCATTAAAGGTTTATCTGGGAAGACCCACAAGCAGGAAGGTGTATATCCTGGGCAAATAAAAATAAAACAATAGAGTTCTGAATGAACTGTCTGGAGGAACTAGCGTCTTTGATGCTAGCAAGCCAAAATAAAATCTCTCTTCATTCTGGCTTTTGAGAAACCCACACATCCCAAAGGCAAGACACCAATTTGAGAAAGAAGCTCTGTCTGGCTCCAGTGAGTAAGTATTCTTTCCCTTAATTATTAATGGAAACACAGGGCTCATCAGACATTTGAGGAAAATTTACAACATAAATACAACCAAAATGTAATTCAGGGTACAAAAAAAAAATTCAAAAGACACATTAGATCAGGTCTGGGAAATTTCTCAGAATATAAAATGATAAAAAAATAAAATATTAGTAAAAAGACCCAAAGGATAAATCCAGGAAATACAATATTTATAGTTTCCAGACAGACAATAAATCATCACAAGTAAACAGTTTTGATTTTTACCTATAAAATCAATCCATATCTACATAATGAAATACTATACAGCCATTTTAAAAATAGGTAGACTTACATGTGCTAATATGGAACAATCTCTAAGATAGGTTAAAAAAAATATATCACATACAGTATGCTACCACACAGCCACAGGACTATTTTTGGAAAGACACCCAAGAAGCTTGTAACTGACTAACTCTGGGGAAAGGAATTGGGGATTTAGAATGGTATGGGGAATTCATTTTCACCATACCCTTTAGACTTTTTTCTAACACCATGGGCACGTATTCTTGAACAATTGGTTTTTTGTTTTTTTTTAAAGCATCAACCATAAACAAAGCACAGATTTCAGAACAGAATGTATACATTACCAGTTTTCACATTACGAGAGTGTAGGCACATTGGACAGAAGGTAGGCAGTAGATGAAGGAAGAAGTAGAAGTGTAGGCATGCCAATAACCTAATACCTTCATTTTTTTTTAAAACAGGCAACCAATCTCTCTGAGCTCTAGCCTGGTTCAACAGCTACATTAGACACACCAGAAGGATACTCCACAAAACAGAATCCACATGCTGTTTTTTTCATTTTATCCAGACCCATGATGATTTTCTTTATGTCACCGCTTTTGCTGAAGAGTTCATAGATTTGTTCTTCAGTTGTGTAAAAGGAAAGATTTCCAACGTATAATGTACAGCTTTTCTTTAGTAATTTTTCCTGTTCTTCATTGTCACCCTAGAATTTCAAATAGAGACAAAGTTAAGCAATACAACTTAAGAAGAGCCTTACTTAAATGATATTTCTAAGTAGCGCAAAATGATTCTGATTTGGAAATCAAATCTGCATCCCAATCCCCCACAAATCCCTTGCCAAAAAAGAAAAAAAGGTTGTTCACATTCTATAAAGCACTTATGCAAGGTCCAGACTGCTCTTAGTAGAGGGATGGGGCTCAAAAGTTACACTGCATGCAACAGTATAACTTCTACACCAAACTGCCACATAAGTGGCACATCCTTTCCCTGCACACACTGTATCCTCAACACTGGATCTTCTCAATGGCCCAAGTTTAAGTTCCGGACCTTGACCTAATATATTAGAGTTCTTTTATTCTTTGTAGTGAAAAATAAATGGATTTTCAGAGAGAGTTTTCCTTGTAATACTCCCATAGAGACCATTCAAAGCAATAACTGCTTAGATGATTTACATGCTCAGATATTTTCCTCTTGAGTTTAGGAGAAAATGTAGTGATCACTAAAACACAAAAGATGTCACTTTCCTAATGGGTTTCCTAATTTGGAAGACAGGATGGAGCCAGAGACAGGAATATAACTGGGCTGCAGCCAACACACCTGATAATCCCTGGGAACAAGATGGCTCATCATGGGCTAGACATAGTATTTGAGACACCTTCACAAAAACCAGAATAGCTGTCCCTAGACCTAGTCTTCACATGAGGGAGGACAAATGTGATTAAGCAGAAGGCCTACCAGATGGCCTGTTCTCAGGCCCTTCTGCCCCAGGTTAGGGCTCTGACATTAACCATACAGTGGTATTCCAACCTGCAGAGTAGATCCATACTCAGCCCCCACGGGCACTTTTCCAAGAGTCCTCCCTTTGTCATTTACTACTCCATATGTAACGCTGTTACAGTTTCCTTCTCTCTGAGAATATGACTTTGCATTATTCGTCTGACTGCTTTGTAGCACAGTGTTCACAGTAATAGGTCTCATGTCATCACATTCAGTGGTAGATTATAGAAATAGGGAAAACTTCTAAACTCACATGAAAAGGAAACCAAAATGAATTATGGTACACATAAAAGTGTAAAACTATGCAGCCCCTACAAAAATGTACACCTACATGCAGTGATATGAAACATCTCCAAGATGGTGTGCAAAGTGAAAAAAGCAAGGTACAGAACAGTATTGATGGGTATGCTCCAAATTATATTTTTTAAAAGCATGAACATACACAGATACCACACACAAGAAACTGGCAAGTATGTCTGCCTCTGGGGGGAATCAAGGGAATGCAGGTCAAAGACGTACATGTGTGCTGTCTTATTTAATTCTCAGAACAACTATATGAGGTAGGTCGTAATTTAATCCCATTTTACACATTAGGAAAGACAGTTAAGTAACATGTCTAAGGTCACACAACTACTCAGTAGTTGTGGCTGAAATTTCTTATTCTCCATCCCATACTGCCTTTAAAAATCCACAGGACAATAGTCATTTTATGTTAAAAACAGGTTTTCAGAACTTTGGAATGAGGCAGAAAAAGTTGTAAAATTAGGGACAGGAGGCATTTTCTTTCTTTTTTCTTTCTTTTCTCACACATATAAGTAATGTCCAAACAAACAGCCTACAGCTTAAGACATTGTGGTGTAAGGTACTTAAGGTATGATATTAATATGGAGCCCATTCAGGGAACACTAGAAATTCTGCATGACAGTATCACCACCTTACTACCTAAATAAAGCTATAGGCTTTAGACTGCAGAAACGAATACAGCAGAAGCTGAATTCTTCCACAGTTTTTATCTTGCAAGATGCCTTAAATTCAAGCTGGTTATGATGTGAAACTAACTGTCTGAGGTAATGAGAACTGTAAAGTGGTGTAAGTGAAAACCATGCCTAGCATTTAAACGTTTAAAAACTGTTGATTGAGTGAATGAATTTAAGAGCTTCCTGAATTTGGCTTCAAACAAAATTTCTTTTTCCCTACCCTACTAACACACTTTTCACATTCTCCACGACCACCTTCTCCTACACGTGCCCCCTCATTTTCCAGTCACAAGGGGATTTTCCCCATTTTCTGAACCTTCACAGCCCCTCCCTTTCCACTCATTTCTGCATTAGATTTTGATTACCTGCCTCCATTCACAATCCCTACTAAAGGGTTATGAGCCCTTACGGTGCACAAACTGTCTTCCCTATCCCTCTAGGGCTTAGCAGAAGGCTTTGGCTACAGCACTCAATAAACGTCCACTAAATAACTGGGCTAATGAGTGCCCCACCATATCCCACCCCCACCTTTGCTGATATTAAAAAGCCCACCTTAAATATCTACAGCGTTACCCCTTTCCGTAAAATACACTGTGACATAGCCTAGACTAAAATTTCCCTCTTCTGAAATCCAGCAATTCTTTGACCTTGATATCCAAACACCTTCAAAGTGCTTAGCTTGGCTGGGCCACCTCCCTACTCCGTGGCCTCACCGACAGCGGAGTCAGGACTTAACTCTGCCTCTCGTAACCACCGCGCAGAACTTCGCAGTACCATCCCACCAGAGAAGGAAAGGACCTGAATCGCCTAACGGCACTGTTTGGCTGATTAAGGAAAAAAAGGCCCTGTATCTGGGTCAGGAAGGCACCTCACCTCCACTTATTCCAGGAGTGAAAAAGACACCCTTCCCCTCATCACATAGTCACTCTGCCGAGGCAAAGCCCATGAAAACGGGAGCCACCACTACTACCGCCGCTCAAACCTCTCTGCATTGGACAAGTACAGAGAGCGGCTGCAAGGGAATGCAAAAGCGAGCCTCAAGTTCCCTTTCTTCAAGAGAAAGTGGCTTCACTGATATCCAAACGCCCTTCCAGCATCCATTCCCTGCCTCCCCAGCAGGCACTGGGGCCCCACCTGGCGTTTGGGGACACAAGCAGAATGGGATACGACACAAAGAAAAATGCAAACGTTTCTCAGCGTTCTAGCCCAGGGCCTTCCCCTCTCGCGGCCCGGCCTCCCTCACCCGGAAGTGCTGGTCCCGGTACTGGCTCAGCTCCACGTAGGAGTCGCTGCGCAGCGCCTTGAGGCCACCCGACATAGTGCAGAGAGGTGGACAGGGACGCGGCGACTCCGGCAACAACGAGGTAGCGTCGGCGGAAGCGGAAACGCGCGGAGGCGGCTGCCGAAAGTGGGACTCGTCTTGGCCAATCCGAGCGCGGCAGTGTCGTCATCAGGCGGCGCGGGCGCAGGCGTGGTCCGCCGTGGAACGTCGTCGACCAGAAGGTGAGAGCGGCGTGCTCCCGGTTCCGGGGCGCTCGGAGGAAGATGCTTCTCCGGCGGCTGCTGGCAGCCCTGCTGCACAGCCCGCAGCTGGTGGAGCGTCTGTCCGAGTCGCGGCCCATCCGACGTGCGGCGCAGCTCACCGCCTTCGCTCTGTTGCAGGCCCAGCTACGCGGCCAGGACGCGGCCCGCCGCCTGCGGGGCCTCGCGGCCGGGCCCGCGGAATCCCTGAGCCGCCGGGCTGAGAGATTCAAAGACACCTTCACCCAGGAGCTACGCCGCGGCCTCCGGGACCGGCCGGGGTCCCCACCAGGGTCCCCACCAGGTAGCCAGAGGGGCCCAGGTGCGAACACTTAACCAACCCCTGGTGCGGCCGAGGTCTGGGCTCTACAGCGGCCTCGGCGTTAAGGAATCATCCCGGGCAGTGCGGACGGCTTCGAATACCGACTCAGATTGTTGGTCCATGAACGACCCACGCATAAGAACCCATGCCAAACCGACATCCGGGTTGAAGTCCTGTGATTGAACAGGGCATAGTGTGGAGAAAGACCCCGAAGCCTGCAGAGAGAAAGATAGGCTGGGCCCGGACACAACACGTACAGAGAGCCACAGAAGGAACCACAGCCAGAAAGAGAGCCTTCCCTCCGCAGATGGGACTAAAACTCTCGATGGATGCTGCTGCATCTGCGCTGCTATAACAGGACACTTAATTTCAGGGAAGATCATGGATGGAGAGACAACCTTGCAGCTGCCCAAATTCTCTAATTAAATGTGTGAGCTAATAGGCATGAGTGTGGTACTTCTTAGACAAGATGGATCTTGGGGGCTTTAGGCCCATGGTAATAATAGTTGACATATATGGAGTGGTTATTCTGTGCTGGCACTTGCTAATTGCACTCTATGTAGGCCCTCTCACTTACAACCACATTCATATAAGGAATTGAAAGCTACTTCTTAAGTTGCCCAAAGCCTTACAGAGTGGGATGTGAACAGAGTCATTTGACTTCAGGGCCGAAGTCCTTAATCACAGCTCTCTGCAGCATTTACCCTGACCCTCAATGCCTGTCTTCCCACACCACCACCCCTAGGCATTAAGACTACTGCGTACCATGGAACAAACTACTTGGGTTCCTATTCCCCATTTTAGAGGGCCTAGGATACAAACAAAGATTTTGGTGCATCTAATGCACCCTTGATTTAAAAGCGTGTTGTATACAGAAATGCCCTGTCATTTGAGGCTCCTAGCTAAATTTCTGATCGTTTCTAATTAGGCTACAAAGTTAACCATGCAATCTAGGAAGCTTGAAGCCATAGGAAAAGCTTTTAGGCTGGTAACCAGATATTGACTGAGCATTTTATGTTCTCTTTTCCCACTGGGGTGGGATGAGAGGGCCTAAGACCCACAGCATTGCTGAGAAGATAGAACATCTGACCTCCCTAATCACAGAGAATGATTCTTTTTATTTTTTTTTTTTTTTGAGCTACAGTCTCACTCTGTTGCCTGGGCAAGAGTGCTGTGGCCTCAGCCCAGCTCACAGCAACCTCAAACTCCTGGGCTCAAGCAATCCTCCTGCCTCAGCCTCCAGAGTAGCTGGGACTACAGGCATGTGCCACCATGCCCAGCTAATTTTTTTATATATTTTTAGTTGTCCAGTTAATTTCTTTCTATTTTTTTAGTAGAGACGGGGTCTTGCTCTTGCTCAGGCTGATCTCAAACTCCTGAGCTCAAATGATCCTCCTGCCTTAGCCTCCCAGAGTGCTAGGATTACAGGCATGAGCCACCGCGCCCGGCCCAGAGAGAATGATTCTTAAAGGCAAGGTGCAAGAATGGCTGGAGAGTTTCCTACTATCTTTCAGGAACAGGAGTAGAAGAGCGTGGGGAGAAAATCTCCAGAATGATTTGTGTGGGTAATAATCAGACACTGAGACAGCAGGCACCAAACTGCCATTAACAACAACAGCACAGGGGACATCTGAACCACCTATTCTCCGTACTTTACCACAGACTTTCATGTATTTGGAAAGCCAGATTAGCCTTAGGAAGCCAAAGGGTTGTCATGACAGTGAGAAGTAAGGCACCAGGGAAAGTTTGGAAGAGGTCATTCAGGAATGTCATTAGCATTTCCTTGTCTTTTTTCACAACCAGGTGCTGTTATATATTTAAAACACCACAGTGGCTGGAAGGAATAGGGAAGGAACAGACATAAGTTGCCATTGGCTACACCAGGCTTTGGGGACCTTGGCATCAGGACTGTGACGGGTCAGATTTTTAGTCTCTGAGGGAAGAGTGCCAGCCCACCCAGAAGGCAGAACAGCCAACGGCTGTGCCCAGGAAAGGCCACAGTGGGAATCCTGAAGGCGAGCCAAAGCCCTGTCCCAGTGTCCCAGCCCAACTACCCAAGTAGAAGGTGGAGTGGCACCTTGTATGGCTGAATCTTGGGCAGTGGCTGGTCTGTCATACTGTCAGGTTTCAGCCCCAACCTCCATGATGTGGAGACTGAGGTGGTCCCTCCAAGCCCCACTCAGCAGGGAGGACAGGGCTGGGGGGTCCTCCAGGGTCAAATGGGGAAACATGAGTGTCTCATTCTTGAGGTGGAAGCTGCACCTTTCCACAGCATGCCTGGTGGTGCCAGGAGTCACCACAAAGAGGCGGCAGAGCCACGGCCCACCAGCCACTTGGCAGGCTGGTTGTCTGGTGAAGCTTTTCAGGGCTTGGCACAGGACCCAGTCCTCGGTCCCACCCATGTCCACCACCTCCACAGGTGACCCCAGGCCTGGGAGGTGGAGGAGGTGCCGGGGGGGCATGTAGGTGTGGGTGAAGAGGAGTGTGTAGTGGGTAGGTGTGCTTGGGAGCACAGGTGCATGGACCACCTGCTCCAGGTACTCCAGGCCTGGCAGCAGGCCCCCCTGGTGCAGGCAGCCGAAGAAGAAGGCACCTAGGACATTGAAGAGAAACAGGGTGCCCTTCCAGGGCACAGGGTGGGTCTGTGGGCTGCAAAGCAGGACTATGGGGACCAGGAGAGGGATTAGGAACCGAGCCTCCTGGTGGCTAAAGGCAGACAGCAAGGCCAGGGGCATGAAGTAGAGGAGAAGGAGGTAAGACCTGGGACTGGACAGCAGGCTCCAGGCACCCGGAGCCCTCCGGAAGCCCGTGTGTGCAAAGGCCTGGAGGCAGACTCGGAGCTGTTGCCACGCAGCCTGCAAGGCCTGAGCATGCAGCACCCCAAAAAGCAGAAAGCCATTGACTGCCAGGTGAGTGAGCCGCGCATGTGTGCCATGCTGTGCCAAGTTTTGGGGATCGAGGTTGTAGTGTAAGAAGTTGATGGGGGTGAGAACAAAGGAACTGGACCTAGAGGGGCTGGAGAAGTACCAGCTGTCCGTGGCTACAAACACCACTGCTGCAAAGGCCGCCCCCGGGAGAAGTGAAAAGGCTTCTCGGGCCAGGGACTTGAAACCAGGGTTTGTGATTCCACGAGTGCCCCAGAGGAAGAGGGGGACCAGAGCAAAGGCCAGAAAGGTGGGGCGGTTGAAGAAGCCAGCAGCCACGATGCCCCCAAGAAGCCAACTGTGCCGCCATGGCCCTGGAGCAGACTTATTTGGTGTGGGGCTCCGTATTACACGGGGGGACACCAGCACCAGCAGCCACGCGAAGAGCAGTCCCTCGATGTTGTTGGAGAAGGTCCTTGTGTAGAAGACTAGGGTGACGTAGGAACCAGACAGCAGGACCAGGGCGCTCCAGCGGTTCGCCCCCCACAGTGGGGCCAGGTGGTACACAGCCGCATCCAGGGCAAAGGAGAAGGCAGTGACGAGGAGCCGGGGCCCCACCAGCAGCGAGTAGCCGCTCACCAGGCCAGGCCACAGCCCCAGTTCTTCCCAGAGCCTGAGCAGCCAGAAGGTAGAGCCAGAGGTCAGCAGAGGGAAGACCACCGTGCGGCAGGAGTTGCTGGGGTAAAACTCCCAGGGACGGGCAGCCTGCACACCCAGGATGTCCTCTGCAGAGAGAGAGGCAGGGGTGAGCCAGTTCCCAGCTCAGGGGTGAGATGGGAAAAATTCTAGGATGGTACCCAAGATTTCCCACCCCTAGTATGCACACCATGCATAATTCCTGGGCCTGGGCACAGGATGGATTTTACTTCTGTGATTAGGTTGTGTTGTGTGGGAGCCTCACTGTAAAAAGCGGAGATTGTTGGGTGGGCTGATCTGGTAACAGCAACCCTTTAAAAGCAGAGTTTCCTCCGGCTGAATGCAGAAGACGCAGTCAGAGGTTCAAAGCATGAGAAGGATCTGGTGTGCCACTGCTGGCTTAAAGATGGAAGGGGCTACTGGCTAGCAACGTGGGTGGTCTGTGGAAGCTGAGAGCAAGAAAATGGGGACCACAGTCCCATAGCTGAAAGGAACTAAATTCTGCTAGAATTAGAGAGCTTCCAGACAAAATCTCAGCCTGGTCCAGACCTTGATTTCAACCTTGTGATACCCCGAGCAGAGAGCCCATGCGGGACTTCTGATCTTCAGAACTGTGAACTCACACAAATGGGTGCAGTTTTAAGCTGCCAGGTTTGTAATGTTGTTATGCAGCAATAGAAACAAACAGGGGAGCTCAAGGTGAGGCCCCACCTTGTGAAGGGAGCAGAAGGAACATGCCTGGGAGATGGGGTGACAGTGAACCCTGGAAAAGGGTTGTGGGGAGGAGTGAGGGAGGCTTTCTTCCTCTTCTCAGAGTTCCAAGATCTCACAAGTCAGTGAGATTGTTCTCTGTGATTGTTCTCTAGGAGAGGGGACGCGGGAATGGGGGGAGGGGATGAACCATCAGGATTATGGTCAAAAGCGATTTAATTTTGTGTATGATACTTAAATTTTTTATAAGAAGAATATATCCAAGTAGTACTTATATCATTAAAAAATAAGTCAGGTGTGGTGGTTTTTGCCTGTGGTCCCAGCTACTCAGAAGGCTGAGGCGGGAAGATCGCTTGAACCCAGGAGCTTGAGACCAGCCTGGGCAATATAGTGAGATCTCATCTCCAAAAAAATAAAATAAATAATTTTAAAAGTTAAAAAAAAAAAAACATTGCCTGGTGTGTGACCCTGTGCCCTGATGCCCCAAAGCTCTGAGGGGTGAGGGTGATGGATCAAACTCTTAATTTCTGCAACTCCACTCCAACCCCCGTTGTCCATGCTTGATAACCTTGCTGGTTCTGCAAAGCTGCTTATGTGGCCCGGGGGTCATTCAGGCTCTTTGCTTCTGCTGCCTAATCCTCCAGCACTTTATGTATCTGTGTCAGACGGTGAAAGGGAAACAGCAAATCCAGGATCAGATCAATCTGGCTGCTCCTCACTGGCTCAGGTTTTGTTTATTATTATTATTATTTTAGAGACAAGGTCTTGCTCTGTTGCCCAGCCTGGAGTGCAGTGGCATGATCATAGCTCACTACAGCCTCAAACGTCCTGGGCTGAAAAGATTCTCCTACCTCAGCCTCCAGAATAGCTGGGACTACAGGTGCACCACCATGCCCGGATAATTTTTTTTTTTTTTGAGACAGAGTCTCTGTGGCCCAGGCTAGAGTGCCCGGGCGTCAGCCTAGATCACAGCAACCTCAAACTCCTGGGCTCAAGCGATCCTCCTGCCTCAGCCTCCCAAGTAGCTGGGACTATAAGCATGTGCCACCATGCCTGGCTAATTTTCTTTGTCCAGCTAATTTCTTTCTATTTTTAGTAGAGACAGGGTCTTGCTCTTGCTCAGGCTGGTCTCGAACTCCTGAGCTCAAACAATCCACCTGCCTCGGCCTCCCAGAGTGCTAGGATTACAGGCGTGAGCCACCGCGCCCGGCCAGCCAGCTAGCTAATTTTTTAAACAATGTTTTTAGAGACAGAGTCTTGCTGTGTTGCCCAGTCTGGCTCAGGCTTAAAAAAAAAAGTGTGGGAAAGAAGACTGAACTTTTCAACATAAAAACCAAATCCACTTACTGAGCAAAGATAGCTGGATTTCTCCCCATTATCTATTTATCTATATCCCCCTTCTTCCTTAGTCTTTTTAGCTGGACACTTGGTCAGATAGAAAGACTACATTTCCCAGCTTTCTTTGCAGCTAGGTGTGGTCATATGATACATTCTCACCAGTGGGATGAAAATGTGCAAAAAGTATGTGACTTTCAAATTTCACCTTAATGAGAGTAAGTATGCCCATTTCCTCTGTTCGCTGGAAAGATGGTTTTTAGACTTGATGGTTGGAGCTCAAGCAGCCATCTTGAACCATGAGGAAGAAGCCACAAGCCCACAGCATCTGAAAAGCCTCAAGCCCCTGGCAACCATCCTCATGATGTGTCCTATACCACTTAGCAGATAAGTTCTGACAAGTAGGCATCCTAGGTCTGTGTTCCCTCACCCCTCACTTGCAGCTACAGAAGAAACATTTCATTATCTCAGCTCACAACCCTGTGTAAGCTTCCCCAACCACTGGGGAAGCCCAACTCTGAAACTGTTCCACTGAGAAGTCCAACACAGCTTTCATTCTAAATGACCTGTGCTGTTGGTCCTAGAAGCAAAACATCAAAGAGATATGTTATTAGTATCATTCTGAAGGTCAGGAAGGAGATGTGAAGTCCCCACTTCTAAGTTCTTATCCCAGAGAGGCTGCTGTTGCTTTGCTTGTGGATTTACTGCTCATCTGCACAGACATGCTTCTCCCTCTCCATGAAATATCCAGTCAGTGCCTCACCTAAACTCTGCTGCAATTTATCTTAATCACACACGGGGAGCTTTACCTGCCATGACCTCAGGTGACTGGAAGAACTCATCTGGGTGCACGTAGCCTGTCTGCGGAAGGAGACACCACAGCACGCGGAGCAGGCTGAGGCTGCCCCAAAGCACCCTGGCTGTCATCTTCGGGTCAAATTGTTGCCGAAACACTGGGCCAAGAGCCTGGAATGACTTTCCAGCTGCTACAGATGCTACTCTGGATCCACAGATCTGCATCTGTTGGGGATAACATTTGTTAGCTATCATAATGTAAAGTATAATATGTTCAACTATCTGAACAAACTCAAAATGAATCGACATTTAATGAAAGTGATGATGATAATAATAATAATAGCTACTTTTTATTTAATGTCTGCTAAGTACCAGGCACGTTATATGCAGGTCTCATTTAATCCTTTCCACAATCTGGGGACTTACTATCCCCATTTTACAGATGGGGAAACTGAGACCTCTGTTGATTTGCTAAGAGTCTGTGCAACTTTCACATATGCTGGAACCTACCTTTTGGAAGGTGATGGGGACTTAGGTAACTCCCCACGATGAGAATTCCGACTCGAGAATCTGAGCCCATTGCATGCAGGAGTAACATCTCTGGTGAACAGGAGGACAAGTTTGACAGCTGTTTGTCGCTCCTCCAGAAATAGTGACTTTTCGCTGACTTCCTGACCTTCGTATTGTAAACCCTGATCTTGAATACTTCTTGCTCTCAGGTGTGATGTCATAATGTCATCAAGACCAGACATCTTGTCAACAAGATGAAGTAAAGCAACAGAACAGAACCTGGCAGATGGTGGCAGGGAGCTTCCAGATGCTCATTAAAACCTCACAGAGCTTGAAAGTTATTAATAAGTTTTGCAGCCTCTGCTCCAACTTTCTAACTGAATTGTATTTTGCCAGAGTGAGTGAATACCCTGGCTTTTATTTTTATTTATTTATTTTTTTAGACAGAGTCTCACTCTGTTGCCCAGGCTAGAGTGCCATGGCATCAGCCTAGCTCACAGCAACCTCAAACTGCTGGGCTCAAGCAATCCTCTTGCCTCAGCCTCCCGAGTAGCTGGGACTACAGGCTTGTACTGCCATGCCTGGCTAATTTTTTCTATATATATTTTTAGTTGTCCAGATGATTTCTTTCTATTTTTAGTGTAGATGGGGTCTGGCTCTTGCTCAGGCTGGTCTCGAACTCCTGAGCTCAAACTATCCACCCACCTCGGCCTCCCAGAGTGCTAGGATTACAGGCATGAGCCACCTCGCCTGGCCTATCCTGGCTTTTAGAGTAGAGTTTTCAGATAGAAGGTGAGGCCAACAATGTATACATATGTCAAAACATCACATTGTACCCCATAAATATATGCAATTATTATTTATCAAGTAAAAGTTAAAATTAAAAAATGATAAGGTCAAACAGTGCCGGAATGCAAAGGGTCAAATCAGAATAGTTTTCTTCATCAACAGCCAATATGATACTGCAAGACAGGGGTGGTTGGGGAGGGGAGCACAGTATCCATCACAGAGGCACAAACTTTGGAGTCCTGCAGGCCTGGTTCAAATCTGGAGTCTGCCATTATTAGCTGCGTTACCCTGGGCAAGTTGCTTATATCCCTAAACCTTGGGTTCCTCATTGTGAAGTCAGATGACAGTATCAACCTCCTAGGGCTGAGGGCGATTTAGAGAGTGATGCATGGCACTTAGTACACAGAGCTCGCACATCTAAGTGATCAATGCAGAGTCATTCTTACTATTAACACTTTCACTTAAGACACAAATAATAAAATCCAGTCTACCCCAGACACACTAGGAAATACTCAAAATCAGCACTTCTACTGGCCACAAAAATAAATAGGATTTGATTTAATCCAATTGTCAAGATAAGTTTATGCATATGTTTGAAGCTTTTCTCTAAGTATAGAACTTATACTACATGATTAAGATTAAAGAATAAAATACCAAATTCATCATACCTGATTGAGAAGCCCAGCCTGCCCTGCACTGATGTGAGCGGTTACAGAGCACAGCCTGGATCCTGGTCTGCTGTTTTCCCTCTGCAGCAAAGGAAGAAATTCAACAAGAGGACACCAGGATCTATTCCCCCTTTCCCAGGTGACAGTGCTCAGAATTTCCCCTGAGATCTGCATCGTTCGCTCCCTGTCACTAATGTTCAGCCATGTGGCTTGGGATTTGATCCATTCCCAAATCCAAGTATAGTCTCTGAATGGTTTAAGCCAAATAGCTTTCCCATCCCATTGATCACACTAATTGTCTCAGGGTGGGGCACGTGACTCACGCTGGTCCAATCGGAGGAGCTAGGGACAGCACTGGCAAAGGCGGGTCATGCCCTTGCTCAGTGTCTCCAGCTCCATCAGAGGCTGCCACACACCCACATTCTGACTTTCAGGACCTCATTCCTTCACAAGTCAGTACCCACACGTTAACATAGACACCCTGAAAGGCTGGGAATTCATTTGGTGTTGTCATTCAGTTGCAGGATGAGATTTGGTTTTCAGAATGAGATGGGGTCTGGTTTTTAGCAAGCTCAGCCCTCAAGTTTCAGGAGATAAGTTCTAACTTCTCAGGACAGGCAAAGAAGCATTTTGTGATCTAAGCGAAGAACTTGAAGCCCTGAGCTCATTTTTTCCTTTTCTTACTTTGTTCACATTGAGGAGCAACCAGCCAGTCTCATCCTACTCATTAATTTGACTAAAATGTTCCAAGGTGTTATACAGATGGTTACCCAGAACATTGCCCGGAGTAGCCAATGGCAATATTTTGTGCACTTCTAATGCCACATCACTCCATGGACTACCTGTGTTCTCTTTACCACTGGAAATCGAGTCATTTGTGCCTTTATTCTTTTTTTTTTTTTTGAGACAGAGTCTCACTCTGTTGCCCGGGCTAGAGTGTGGTGGTATCAGCCTAGCTCACAGCAACTTCAAACTCCTGGGCTCAAGCGATCCTTCTGCCTCAGCCTCCCAAGTAGCTGGGACTACAGGCATGCGCCACCATGCCCGGCTAATTTTTTCTATATATATTTTTCGTTGTCCATATAATTTCTTTCTATTTTTAGTAGAGACAGAGTCTCGCTCTTGCTCAGGCTGGTCTCGAACTCCCAAGCTCAAATGATCCACCCACCTCGGCCTCCCAGAGTGCTAGGATTACAGGCGTGAGCCACTGCACCCGGCCCATTTGTGCCTTTAAATCTAGTCAAACTAGAGAACCAATTCCAGAAAACCCAGACCCTATTCAGAAAACTCATCCTTAAAATCCAGTTCCTCTAGAACCACTTTCAGTTCCCAAATCTGTTATATATCAGGGTTCAACCAGAGAAAGAGAACTAGTAGGAGATATATAATAAGATTTATTGCAAGGCATTAGCTTGTGCGTTGGGGGACGGGGTGCTGACGAGTCTGCAATCTGTAGGGCAAGCGATCAGGAAGGGCTGGCTGTGGCGCTTGGGCAGGCACTGAAGCTGTGCCCACAAGGGTAGTAGTATCTTCTAATCCAGGGAAGCCTCAGCTCTGCTCTTCAGACTTTTTAACTGATTACATCTGGCCCATACAGATTATGTAGGATAATCTTCCTTAAAGTCAACTGATTATGTACTTTCATCACTTCTGCAAAATACCTCACAGCAATCCTTCGATTGGTGTTTATTGAATATGAGGACTATAGCCTAGTCAAGTTGATAGAAGAAACTGACCATCACACCCTAAATAATTCCGTGTTTGTAACTGTGTCTGAATTTTAGATCAATGGAATAATTCTTTGTGTAACTCATCAAGGACTTGCTTCTTTAGCTTAACATTCTGTTAGCTGTAGCTATAGTGTTCCCTTGGGTGAATAGACTAAAATTTGTTTATCCTTTTACCGTTGTTCATCAGCTGGGTTAGCTCCAGGTATTTACAATTTTTTTATTCCTAACAATGCTGCTATAAATATTCTTATACAAGAGTTCTCTGAAGTACAAACTTAGAAGTGGAATTCCTGAGTCATAGGAGAAGCACACTTTCAACTTCACTGAACTATGCCAAGCTGTTTTCCAGAGGTTCCCGCCAGCTAGTCATGTAATGTCACAGTGCCCATCCCTTCATGTGCTCGTTTGTGCCTGCTGTTGTCTGACATTTTGATTTTGTAAATATTGTGGGCATTAACGTGCATTTCTCTGATTACTAATGGGATTGAACACTTTTTCAAATGCTTGTGGAACATTTTTGTTTCTTCTGTGGAGTTCCTTTGCCCATTTTTATTGGGTTGTCTGCCTTCTTCTTACTATGTGTAGGAATTCTTTATGTTTATTGCACAGCTAATACCTTTTCCAATTTGTGGCTTGTATTCTTTTTTTATGGTACACTCTTATTTCCCTTTCTTTTTTGTTGATACAGAATAGTTTACATATTTATAGTATACATGTGATATTTTGTCACATGCATAGAATGTATAATGATTAAGTCAGGATATTTGGGGTATCCAACACCTTGAATATTTACCATTTCTATGTGCTGGGAGCATTTAAAGTTCTCTCTTCTGGCTACTTTGAAATATACAATATATTGTTGCTAACTCTAGTCACCCTACTCTTCTATAGAACATTAGGCAGTCTTCTTCGTTTTCTAAGTTAAAAAAAAATTTTTTTTAGAGACAGGGTCTCCCTCTGTCACCCAGGTTGAAGTGCAATGGCATAATGTAGCTCACTGTAACCTCAAACTCTCAAACTCCCAGCCTCAAGCGATCCTCCCCTCATTGGCCTCCCAAAGTGCTGGGATTACAGGTGTGAGCCACTTTGCCTGACCTGCTTTTATATGTCTTGTAGAGAGCAAATACCTGGATTTTGCTAATCTACTCTGACAATATTTATCTTAAAAATGCAGCTTTTGTTCATTTTATCAAAAAGGCACCTGCACTCAAGTATTTGTTGCGGCACAATCAACAGTTGCAAAGATGTGGAATCAACCCAGGTGCCCATCAATTCATGAGTGGATTAACAAAATGTATACACACACACACACACACACACACACACACACACCATGGAATACTACTCAGCCACAAAAAGAGATGAATTAATGTCTTTTGCAGCAATTTGGATGGAACCATTATCCTAAGTGAAGTATCTCAAGAACGGGAAAACAAACACCACATGTACTCTCTAATAATTTGGAACTAATTGATGGGCACACATAGACACAGAAAGAAGTAAAAATCTTTGGAAGTCAAGGAGGGAGGGGTAAAAACCTAACAGGTAAAATGGACACTATTCGGATGATGGGCACACTTACAGCCCTGACTAAAGCATTATAAAACCTATGCATGTAAAAAAAAACCATTTTTACCCACTTAATATTTTGAAATAAAAAAAAGAAAGGCCATATGACAAAAAAATATAGGTTTTGAAATCTTTAAATTTAGTGTAATTATTGATGTATTTATTTCTATCATCTTATTTTCTGTTTTCTTTTTTCCTTGCCTTTTTTATATTTGCTTTTCTATCCTTTCTTGCCTCTTTTGGATTGATTTTCTTTCTCATTCCTTTCTCTTCTGAACAGTTTGGAAGTTATATACTGGATTTCCATTATGTTATAAAATACAATGTATTATTTAATATTTTAATATTTAATATACTATAGTTTGTTTCCTTATCATGATTCTAGGTGTACATTTCTTTTTATTTATCATAGTTGAAATTTTTTTGGCTTCTTGAACCTGTGGATTAGGGTCCTTTGTTATTTATAGAAAGTAATCCTCCATTATTTCTTCAAATATTATCTCTTTCCCTTCTTTATTTACTCTCTCTCAAATTATGACTAAATGTGTGGTAGACAGTTTCAGTCTATCTTCTATGTCTTTTTAACTTTTATTTTATATTTTCCATATTTTTATCTTTGTGGGATCTATTTCAGGTAAGTGAAGTTCTATTCTATCTTCCATGTCTATTCATTCCTTCAGCTGTATCTAATCAGTGATCCTCCTGCCTCAGCCTCCCAAGTAGATGAGACTACAGGCACGCACCATCATGGCCAACTAACTTTTCTATTTTTTGTAAAGAGTTTCACTCTTGCTCAGGCTGGTTTTGGACTCCTGACCTCAAACAATCCTCCCACCTTGGCCTCCCAAAGTGCTAGGATCATAGGTGTGAGCCACCTCGCCTGGCCATATTTTTCATTTCTACAAGTTGTTTGATTTTTCCAGGTTTGCTAGCTCTTTTGTGATATTTTCAAAAGCTCTCTTTTTATTTATTAAATTACATCACACATACTTATTTGATATACTAGTTCTAATAACTCCAACATCTAAAGTTTGGGTCTAAATCTGCTGTCTTGTGTCTGCTGGTTCTTACTCATAGTGCTCTGTTTACTTGTATATTTAGTGAATTATTTTATTTGGGGGCTGCTCATTTTCTTTGGGACATTACTTGTGGATATTCTTTGAGCACAGGGATGAAGGCACATTTCTAAGTTCCACTGGAAAGGATTTACACTTGCTTCTATCAGACACCTATGGGCAGTACAAGTCGAGGACCATTTTTAATTGAATTATTGGCTCCAGGGTTTTTTGTTTTTCGTTTTTCTTTTGGGGAGGGGGATCGTGCCCAGTCATGTGAGTTCAGACTGAAAGCCTACATGAGAGCAGGCTATGGTTACAGATTCTCAAGGGAGATTCCCCACCCCAATTTGATTAGCATCAGGGTCTAACAAAGGCAGTTTTCCTTGCAGTCCTCTGGGGATGGAAGAGTTTATTTCTCGGCCATTTTTATACTGAGAATGCAGCCCTCTTGAGTCCCAGCTTTGGGGGAGTCTCCTGTTGGGCTTCCCTTTTGGGTGGGCAGAAGGCTTTATCTTCTGTCCTGCTAGTCCTGAGAGGCTACAAAAACAGATGCTCAGAGTCACCCAGTTTTCCTATGTCCTCGAGTCCAAATCTGGCTTCAGTGCTTTGCATACCTAAGTCCCTGCCTTCATGCCTGAGTTTAACTTACTTTTTATTCAGCTCACATATTATTTTATTCAGCATTTTAGTTATTTTCAGCAATTCATTCCTTTTGTAATTCAAGCACAACTTTCCACTTGTGTCCCTTTTATTATAACAACTTTCATTGTTTTTTTTCTATTTATAAATGTAATACAAGGTTGTTGTAGAAAAAGTAGAAAATACATTAAGCAAAAAGGAGAAAACAGAAATTACACTCAGTTCTGAATCAGTATTCAGAAAAACATTGTTAACATTTTGATATATGATTTTCTTGGAAAATGTAGGTTGATATTTCTGATTATTTTACACTTTGACATAAGGCTGGGATAGGAAATAGCCATGTTGAGAGATTTAGACAGGAATTGAGAAAAGCTTAGTTAGTATAAGCCACATCAAGTTATTTTTAAGGAAGTTGTATACTTAAATGACAGCTTGGTCAGTGGATCTTTCTGGTTAGGATTTGGGGGTTGGGGAACAGGAAACGTGAGGAGACTGTGTTGCAGTCACATCAGGGCTTTTTAGGATGTGTCCCAAGACCAGTATAGGGAACTTGGATGTCTCCACAATTGTTAAAGACATCTGTTGAGGGGGGGTAGGGTGGGGAGATGCTATGCCTCAACCTCTGAAGTTGGGTTCCAGAAGAACTGACAGCAGGCTGTGCCTCAGTGTGTGGGAGGGTGGGCAGGTTGGGATTATGACTTTGGCATGAGACCCATGGACAAGCCGGTCTCATGGCACCTGGCTGGGCATGGGGCTGCTGGCCTCTGCCCCACCCCTCCCACTCTTATCCTGCCCAAGCAGGTGCCATTGGCTGGGGCTGCTCCATCTTAGCGGTGTGGCCTCGCAACTGTGAAATTGAGTTTTGTCTCTATGAGGGCTGACAACTCAGTGAGTATTTTCAATGTATTTAATATATTTTTAAAACAGGAAAGGGATCATACAATGTTTGTTTTAAAATATGCTTTTGTCACTTAGCAAAATATCCTGACCATCTTTCCACAGATCACAAGCACCTCTCCCACCAGCTGCGAGCTCTCCGTCCATCGTGTATCCACTCCCTCCCTCTGTTGTCTTTGGCTCACACTTTCCTTCCACTCAGAAACACGTTAGATTCTCTACCATTCTTAGCAAAACAACCAAGCAAAACTGCATGTACCCTTTCTGCCTCTCTCTCCTCTCCTTTTCACCGGAGCCCTCAAACCATCTGCGTTCACTGAATCCACGTCTCACTTTTTGTTCACCACCGACCTGATACAATCTGGCCTTTGCCACCACTGTGCTGACACAGCCCTCCCAGGAGCCTCCTTGGCTTTCGCCTTGTCAAAGCCGTTGGCCACTGCAGGCCCCTACCCTGCCCGCCATTTGACAACAGGGATTCCCTTCCACTACTCTGTCTCCTTCTAGAGTGTCTCACTGTACAAAAGCTAGGAAACAGCTACATTTTGTGGATTCCCTTGAAGTTGATTATTCAAATTAGGTTTTCAGAATTTAGAAAGCAGTTGTGAGACAAGCCAGATTTTTCCAGTTTTTAGAAGCACGGTCTTGCTCTGTCACTGAGTTGGAGTACAGTGACGTCATCACAGCTCACTGCAACCTCAAACTCCTGGGCTCAAGGGATCCTCCTGCCTCAGCTTCCCAAGTAGCTGGGACTACAGGCGTGCACCACCAGGCCCGGCTCATTTTTCTATTTTTAGTAGAGATGGGGTCTCAGTATGTTGCCCAGCCTGGTCTTGAACTCCCAGCCTCAAGTGATCCTCCCACCTCGGCCTCCCAAAGTTCTGGGATTACAGGCGTGGGATTACAGTGGTGCCTGGCCCAATTTTTGCCATTTTCTTTGTTTTCTCCTGGCAAACAAGATCATGAAGACACAGGGATTTTCTGCAGGAGCTTCCCAGTATCCAGTTCCCACTTTGTGGGAACAGGGACACAGATGCAGTTATGGTGGCAACAATGCTGTGTTATTAAACCCAACTGAGTTTCAAAGGTGGCTTTTACATTAGCCTGATTGTCATAGAAGTGGTAGCTCCTCTAGGGTGTTCAGTCTTTCCTGGAGGCCCAATTAGAGTTCCTGTTTTAATGCACCTAATGCTTTTTAGTACCCACTTCCCTGTATCAAATTCTTTTTCTGCTGGCTTCTAGTTCTTGTACTGAAACTTGACCACTTGGTATCAGAAGTGGCTGCAGGCTATGGGCCCTTAAGGATAAGAATATTCATATACTAAAACAAAACAACTACCAGTCTATCTTCTGTGCCCAGGAAAAAAACTCTTTTGAGAATGAGGGTAAAACAAAGATATTTCCAGGGAAACCAACACTAAAAGATCTTCACAAGCAGACCCTCAGACAATTCTAAAGGACATATACCAGGCAGAAGGAAAAATGGTTCCAGATAGAAGATCTGAGCTGAAAGTAGGAAGAAAGAGCAAAGAAGTTGGTCATTAGGTGGGACATCTGGAAGGTGGGAAGCAAGTGAAGGCATCTCCTTGCTGCTTTGGCTGTTTTCTTCTGACAGGTGAGTCTAGGAGATGGGTATGTCTTCCAAAGCCGTGTTCCATGCTCATTCCATGCCTGAGTGCTGACTGGCAGCTGTGCTGGTTTGGCAACGGCTTTCTGCCCTTGAGTCACAAATAAAGCACTGTGTTTATGAATACAATAGCTCCAGTGGTAGGCTCCCAAGTCCTCACTTTCCTGATGGGGGACAGAAGTCATGGCTCCAACAGTGGGTCAGTTTTGCAAGGTTCTAGGAGTCATTTCTGGAGATGCAACCTACAGCTTGATCACCCAGCACTTCCAAAGGTTTTATGAGCAGCTAATTCCCTACATTAAACTGATTGTGATTAAAATACTCAGTTGTTTGCAAAAAACATCAACAAAAACTCCAACTCAAGCTGGTTTCAACAATTCATCATGTCACATAACAAGACAGCTACGTGTGGTACTGTCAGGGGTCTCTTGCTGCTTCTCAGTGAGAACTTGATACTACCTTTCTCTCTTTTTTAATTCTTAATTTTTTTTAGAGATGGGGGTCTTGCTATGTTGCCCAGGCTTGTCTCAAACTCCTGGCCCCAAGTGATCCTCCTGCCTCTGCCTCCCAAAGTGCTGGGATTACAGGTTTGTGTTTATGAGGACATCACCCTCGTGCTGGTGGCAAGATGGCTGGAACAGTTCCAGCCATCCCATCCAGACATGACAACATTGAGAAGTGTCTGTATTTTGGGGGTATCTGTTTTTAAAAGTTTTATTGAGATATAATTCATATACCATACAGTTCACTCATTTAAAGTGTACAATTCGATGGTTTTTAGTATATTCACTCATAGGAGCAACCATCACCACAGTCAATTTTAGAACATTTTTGTCACCTCAAGAAGAACCTTGTATCCTTTAGTTATCACCTCCCATCCCCCTCCACCACCGCAGCCCCTGGTAACCACTAGTTTACTTTCTGTCTATTGATTTCCCTCTTCTGGACTTTCATTTGAATGGAACCATAAAGTATGTGGTCTTTTGCTGCTGCTGCTTTCATTTAGCAGAACATCTTCAGCTTTCATTCATGTCGTAGCATGTAGCAGCACTTCCCTTCTTTTTATGGCCAAATAATATTCCCTTGCATGGATATACCACCTTTTATGTATCCATTTGTCTGCTGATGAACATCTGAGCTGTTTCCACTTTTTGGCTATTGTGAATAATGCTGCTATAAGTATTTGTGTACAAGTTTCTGTGTGAACATATGTTTTCATTTCTCTTGGTATATACTTAGGAGTGGGATTGCTGGATCATATGGTAACTCTATGTGTAATCATTTGAAGAAACTTCCAGATTGTTTGTCAAGTGGCTGTATCATTTTACATTCCCACCAGAAGTGTATGAGGGTTCTGATTTCTCCACATCCTTACCGATACTTGCTGTCATCTCAGACTTTTTTTATTCTAGCCATCCTAGTGAGTGTGAAGTGGTATCTCATTGTGATTTTGATTTGCACGTGCATCTCTTTATAAGATCAAGGACATCTTTTCTGGAAGTCCCCCACCAGATTTTCCATCAAATCCCATTGAACAGAACTGTATTGGATATACCTTCCTGGACCAAGCACCGGCAAGGGGAATGGGGTTACCAGGGGGACTCACCTCCTAGGCTGGAGCTGGGACTGCGGGCTGCCGCCTCTGAAGCACCGCTGAGAGGAAGGTGCTTCCCTGAGCAACATCGGGTTCTGTTAGGAAGGAGGAAGTGAAGCAGAGGACCAACTGTGTGGCTGTTACATGTGGCTTCCGTGACACCAGGCTCTCATGGCTTATCTCCTCCCCTGGGCCTTTGTTCCCAGGCTCCACTTCCTCTGTCCACCCCGTCAATGTCAGAGCTTCTGGTCTTCGACGTCTCCCTTCTCACCATTTTTGGATCATCTCATTTATTTTCATGGTTTCAATTCCCACTTGATGGCTTCTGAAATTGCCTCTTTTCTGAGCTTCAGATTTATTGGTAACAATAATAAATAATAATATGACAACAATAATAGCATTGCCATTTATTCGATACATTATTATGTTCCAGACATTGCACATTATCTCATTTTACTCTCACAAGTACCCTATAACCCTATTAATATCCCAGATGAATGAAAAGGCTTTTTGCCCAAGGTAACAAAACTAGTAAGTTGGTGAAACTGGAAGTTGGACCCAGTCTGTCTGATCCAGAGCCCAACTCCACTGCCTGTTGGACTTCTGCACCTACCTCAAGCTCAGAGTCTGTCCAGCTGCTTAGTCCAGAAACCCAGGGGTCATCTTCCTTCTCCTTTGCCCCTTCACCATGTGATACCAACTTTGCTTTCTTACCATTCCTTGAATCCAGCTCTTGTTCTTCATTCTCTGCTGTCATTATCTGAGTCTGGGTGTGCTGTGACTGGGTACATGTGCCTGGGATTCCTCAGCCCTAGGGGTGGCTATGCTGGGACTTCAGATGGCCAGAGTCCTTGGGTTGGTTGCTGCCAGCTGCCAACAGTCCCCTCTTGCGTTATCCAGTGTGCCGGGCAATGGGAATCACTTTCCCATTGTGCATAATGAAAAAGATGTCGAAAAGCAAGATCTGGAGTGGACTGCACCCAGATCTCTGCACTGCCTTTGCCGCCTGCATCCTTCCGCCTGACTGCAGCAGATAGGGTGCATCGCTCCCCTTTGTAAAACCTCCGGGTGGGGGCCAGCCCCTCACCACACTCGGGGACAGGTCCAAACTCTTGGTTGTGGCTGACAAGGCCTCCATGGCCCCACTGTCCTCCCCAGCCTCCACTCTCATGTCTTTGTGAGTGGAACTCGGCGCTCCAGAAACATCATTTTTCTGTAATCATCATTTTTCCATAGTCCTCTCCTCTATTCTGTGCCGTTTCTCACCTCTGCCTCCTTGCTCACGTTGTTTTCCTTGCCAATGTGCTTATAACATGGAGTTAGGACCAGCTGGGGCATCCAGTAAAGCAGGTTCAAGTCCTCGCTTTGTCACTTGCTCATGGTGAAAGAACACTTAATCTCTTTGAACCACAGTTTGTAGCTCATCTGTAAAATGAGTACCTATCTCGGGCTGTTGTGAAGATGAAATGCAAAAAAACACACAAAAAAATGCAGCCATTTTAAGTGGTTGCTTTCATTATCCATTTTGCTCAACTGCCTTGACCCGCAAGAAGCCTTCCCCAACTCCGCTTCCGAAGGACCCGGTGCAGAGCTGGGCACCGCGCCACGCACGGACTGTTGCCGGATTACTTCTCTGCCCGCCTGGCTGAGGTCCCGCAGGGCTGGGATCCATTCGGGTCCATCTCAGGCCCTCGAGCCTAGCGTGGACGGGCCCACTGCGGCCCATCTGTCAAGGACAGAGCAGGAGGGTCCCCCGAGTAGGTGGCAACATAGTGGGGCATTGACCAGAGCAAGTGCGAGAGTTCTGCGGCGCAAGAGCCGCGGGCCGCCCTCCCCACGGCTCCTGAGGCCGAGGCCAGGCCGGAGGAGCCGCGCTGGTGGCCCACTCTGGCCCCGCCTCCTAGGGGCGGAGCCAACGGTAATGGGCCGGGCGAATCCACACCTAAACCCAATCAGGATGCGGGCCTGCCCACTTATGCAAATAGGGGCTCTGCCCTGGCGCTGGCCACGCGCGGGTCCAAACCCCGCAGCCCCCCGGGAGTGCGTCTCCGGGAGACAGGGCAGCGGAAGGCTGCAGGATGAAGGGACGGCTCCAGGTCGGGGAGACTGCGGGGCAGGGGAGCGGGCGCCGGTAACCACCGAGACAGACGCATCCCGCGCGTGTGCGGGGAAAGGGCAGGGCAGGCAGCAGGGAGACAAGGGAATAGCCAAGCAGAAACCATAGAGCCGGGCGCGCGGGGACGCTGGGGAAGGGATCACGTCAGTGGGGCGACAGGAGGGGAAGGGAGGACGAGAGAGGGCTCGGGCCAGCCACAGGTGAGCAGAGACACTTGTCCGGCCCACTGGGCCGGCTTCTGGTGCCCCACGTTTCTTCGGCGCTCAAAGTGCACGCAGCACTGTGTCTGTTTTGGGGACAGCAGTGAACGAGCACGGTCCAGCACCGCAGCCAGTGAATGTGGCTCATTCCAATGAATGTCCTTACCTTCAAATTTAAACTTCGTCCTGACAAAGCTGCTGGGTCGTCGCTTATGGGAGAAGGCAGGGGGTCCAGGGTTCAGCCCCTTCTCCGGATCTGGCAGGTGGAGCAGGTTTTAAGACTTTAGGAGGAGGAAAGGGGTGGGGGCCCAACAACCAAAGGCTGCTTCTCCCGTGTCCCGCAAGGCCAAGATCTTGTTCCAGACCTCGGGGCCCATCCCAGGGATAGAGGGCGAGAGGGCTCCCCCAAGTCCATTTGCCCGTTTGGTGTCGTGTTTCATCTTCACCTTGGCCCTGGGGCTGACAGTAAGCCCCGCAGGGCGCCCTGGAAGATCTGAGGCCTCCTTCCTCCGCTGCACAAACAGGCCTATGTGTACCCTTCGCTGCACAGAGAATGCAACGCGCAGCATTAAACACACACAAAGGACAGTGGAAGAGGGCAAGGTATGTCCCTCAGCTGGCGCACATCATTTAACCATCCGTGACCTCGAAGTTCGCGTCTATAAAATGGAAACTGCTCAGTAGCAGCAAGTTTAGAGATGTTCGTGATTAAGACAGTGGTTCCCAGTTTTCCGAGGAGAAGGAAGGTATCTGGGGTGAAGAATGAGGTTTGAGAAGGAATGGTGAGGAATGTCCTCGTCAAGAAAAGCAGCAACTGTGACGGCCACACTGTGGCCCATGCAAAGACCCTGAGGGCCACCGACTGGCAGGCTCAGTACTTGCCTACAGGGTTACCTTTGCGCTTGTCCGTGCCCCCTTGCAACTTCTGGGCCAGGAGGCCATCCTGTCATCCTGGGAGGACAGGCCTGGCCCGAAGTGCGGCCTTCTTCTCGCCTAAAATTACACCGATCTATCCAAGCGCACAGACTTCCTGCTCAGTGCTCTGCAGCATCTTTGGTTTCAACCTCACACCCTGTGAGGTAGCAGTATACGATTTTTTTTTTTTTTTAGACAGAGTCTCACTCTGTAGCCCGGGGTAGAGCGCCATGATGTGAGCCTAGCTCACTGCAACCTCAAACTCCTGGGCTCAGGTGATCCTCCTGCCTCAGCCTCCCGAGTAGCTGGGACAACAGGCATGCACCACCATGTCCAGCTAATTTTTCTATTTTTAGTACAGAGGGGGTCTCGCCCTTGCTCAGTTGAACTCCTGAGCTCAAGCGATCCTCCCGCCTCGGCCTCCCAGAGTGCTGGGATTGCAGGCGTGAGCCACCGCGCCCGGCCTATGCTCTTAAGTAGTACAGATGGGGAAACTGACTCAGCACGGTTATACAACCGCCTAAAAACACCTCCCGGTAGCAGAAGAGAATTCAACCCTAGGCTTCTGTCTGGGCCCAGAGCCAGTGCTCTAAAGTGAAGTATACCCACGGCTTCCCTTTCGGGGAAATTGCCAGCGCGACCCTCCAGTCTCCCTAGGCCCGGAGCGGGCCAGTGCTCAGAGCAGGCGGACCCCCATTTAGGGAAAGCTGCGGGCGGGAATGCGGGGCCCCATAGTTCCCCTGCCTTCCTCCCCGTTTTCTGGCACCTGCTGGTCTCTAATCGCAGTCCGCCCTGCTCCCCGCTCCTCCATCAGCATTTTCGGAGCTGCGGGCCCGACTCACCCGCGCGCCGCCTCTGGGCTGCACCTGCAGCGTCGCCAGCGTCCGGCCCGCACCCGAGGCGGCCCCGGTGGCGGCGGGAGGGAGACGGAGGGAATCAGTCGCCTCTCCGCTGTGTCCAGAAAATTAGGCAGACCTCTCTGTGCGCTCGGCGGGGCTGAGAGGGATGGGAACGAGCACACGGGCGGGCGGGGCCCCGTGTGTGTTCCCCGCGGTGCCGCGGCGAGCTGTGGCCGCGGCAGAGGGATCACGAGGGGCCCGGGTGTCCCTCGGGCCGTGGAACGCCCGGCAGTGGCCGATCCCGCCCCGCCCGCATTCGCCCTCATTCCCCCGCAGCGCCCTCCTTGGCCAGCCACGCCCGGCCAACAGCCTTCTTAGCTCGAGGGGCAATTAAAAAACATTTCTAGGCCATAGTTCTTTTGTCGCTCGAAATGAGCATTTCTGAGCTTCCCGTGGGCGGGGATTTGCTACGGCCGAGACGACGGGCTTCGCTGCGTGGAAGGGCAGTGCGGGGACAGGCGCTGCGGCAACTCGCTCTGCGGGCCTTGAGAAGTGGCGCCGGGAGCAGTTTCTGTGTCCCCCGGGACGCTTCTCTCTCCGGGCACCCGCCGGCGACAGCACATTCCATCCTGGAAGCAGCCCCCGGGGGCCCTGCTGCCCCTTTCCGCTTTCCGCGGGTAGGGGACGGGCGCCTGGCCCGAGGGGGCCGCCGGGCTGGAGGGAGGTCACTGTCCACAGTGCCCGGGGACCAGGCTCCCTTCTCGGACGCCAGGCCGGGGGGCTGAGGGGCGACGCGTGCGGGAGGCGGGGGTCGGAACCCGCGGCCTTCCCCCAGGAGTGCGGGGCTGGAGCGCTGGCCCGCGCCACGCGGCCTCCGGCGCACACAGGGGTCGAGTCCCCGCGCCCGGCCAGGCGCCCGGTCCCGCGGTCCCAGCCTAGGACTTGGACTCGCGCGTGGCCGGCGGGCCCGACGCTGCCCCCTGGCGGGCTCCGGGGGAGGCGGCGCCGGCGTGAGGACAGCCCTGCCCCCTCCTCCAAACCAAATTCTTTTCTAAAAAGTCCTGAGCAGAATCCCTGCACCTGTGTTCCCCGCCGTGCGTCACAGCAACCCCCTCATGAAGACAAAACAAAACAAACTACTTTATTGAGATATTATTTACTTAACAAATAAATAACCAGAAATTATAAATACTATCCGTGGAAGTATGGAGTTCCATGACTTTTGACAAATGGAATCAGGCTGGCCACTGCTCCGGCGCAGGAAGCACAATTTCATTCCCCCCAAAAGTTCCCTCCCGGCCCTTTGCGGTCAGTCCTTCATGCCCCCTTTCCCCTGGCCCCAGACAACCCTCGTCTGATTTCCATCTCTATACTCTGTCCATCCCAGGATTTCACATGAACAGAGCCGTACAGTACGTGATCTTCTGTGCCCGGCTTCTTTCACTTAGCACAACGCCTTTGAGATTCATCCATGTGGTCGTGTGTGTTAAATTTTCTCTAATTTGATCCTGACTGAGGTCTCTGTCAGGACTGGGCTATAAACTCCAGCTTTGCCCTGACTGGACTTGGGGGATTTGGGCGGGTGCTTACAGTGCACCTTTCACCCGCACTTCTCCGTCCTGGCAGACTCCCTAATGCCTAAGTGTCCCACTGTAAAGTGTCCCTCTCATAGGAAAAGTATTTATAGTGGCAGATGACCTTGTGCTTCTCGTCTGATCCGTGTCCAGTTTATTCCCACCAAGAGGGCCCCTCCCTGTGAGTGCCCTGGCCAGGGAAACATTAGGTTTGGGTGTGTCAGGTAAGGCGCAGAGTAGGCAACACAGCTAAACACATAAACTAACAGCAATCGTGTATTCCTTACAGATCCTCCGAGGACTACCAATGAGGGCCACGGAGAAGGACTTGGGGGTGTTGTTCCCAACGAGCAGGTGGAGAGCCAGAGAGAGACAAGCCTGTGGGCAGAGGCCTTTAAGGGAGCCCAGGGCATTACTCAAGCAGTGTTCCCAAGGGGGTTCTAACTGGTTGGTTTAGAGCAAGCAGGCTGGATCCCAGAGGGCCACGCTGTGACTTAGGAGTGGTCACTGTGGCATGTCTATGCAGTCCATGGGGGTCAGTGGGGTGGGGTCTGGTGGGCTGTATGTATATGCCCCATAGGGAAGTGGTTACCAGGGGATAATACAGGGCCAGACATCCGGATGGGATGCATTGAGGAGCTCGGAGGAGGCAGAGAGCTGGAAACTGTCAAAAGTGACTAAGCCCTGCTTCGATTATAGTATCAGACAGTTAACCCTACACTCAAAATGAATGCCAAAACAAGATAAAATTTCAAGAATTCACTAGAGTGTGTATCAGTAGTTTCCTCCTTAGCACTGGTGAGTAGTATTCCGGTGGATGGATAGCCACCGGTTGTGTGTTTGGACTTTGATGGATTGACTGAAGGAGGCCACGCTGGGCGGGGGGAGGTACCCTCTCAGGACCCCAAAGGAGGACATTTGGCTTGTTGCCAGCTTGGGGCATTGTGAATAAAACTGACTTGAACATTCCTATAAAAGTCTTTGTGTGGACATATGTTTTCATTTCTCTTGAGTAAAATGCCTGGAAGTGGGTGGGAATGGGTTGTATGGTGAGGTGTTATTTTTTCTTTTTAATTTTGTATGAAGCTGTCACATTGTTTCTCAAGGTGACTGTACCAGTCACATTACTACCAGCAATGTGTGAGGGTCTGTGTGCTCATGGCTTCTATTTCCGTTTTCTTAATGGTACCTTCCAAAGAGACAAGGTTTCCAATTGCGACAACATCCAATTTTTTTTTTTTTTTTTAAGACAGAGTCTTACTCTGTTGCCTGGGCTAGAGTGCCATGACGTCAGCCTAGCTCACAGCAACCTCAAACTCCTGGGCTCAAGCGATCCTCCTGCCTCAGCCTCCCGAGTAGCTGGGACTACAGGCATGCACCATCATGCCCAGCTAATTTTTTTCTATATATATAGTTTTAGCTGTCCAGAGCATTTCTTTCTATTTTTAGTAGAGATGGGGTCTCGCTCTTGCTCAGGCTGGTCTTGAACTCCTGACCTTGAGCGATCCTCCCGCCTCGACCTCCCAGAATGCTAGGGTTATAGGCGTGAGCCACCACGCCTGGCCTTTTCATGCTTTTTATACTAAGAAATCTTTGCCTATCTTAAGGTGAGATCACAAAGATTTTCTCCTATATTTCCTTCTAGAATTGTATAGTTTGGGCTTTTTGTTTTGGTCTCCGACACATTCAAACTAATTTTTATGTATGGTTTGAGGTAAGGATCAAGGCTTATTTTCTCCCCATATAGACAGCCACGTTTTCAGTACCATTTGTTGACAAGACTATGGTTTTCACTTTGAATTACTTTGACACCTTTGTCAAAAATAAACTGTGGTTAATCTAGTTCTAGGGGTAAACAGGAGGGGCTCTGGGCACCTGGAGAAGGGGCAGCCAATTAATCCAGCCAGGTCTGGTCTGGGCTGTCTCCCCAAAGGGGCAAGAAAGGAATTCAGGCAGAGGGCCTGTTGCCAGCTTAGCGACGGGGGTGCTTTGTGCATTGCATTGTGCGGCCATGGGGGGCATGGGGAGATGCAGGGCTAGAAGTAGGCAGGGGCTGGACTGGGGTTGGGGCCTTGTGTGACTCGCTAAGAGCGTGCACTTTATCCTGGGAGTGATGGGGGCGGGGCACTGAAATGCTTTAGGCAGAGGAATGGCAGTCAGATCTGTGGTTCAGAACGTTTACACGGGCTGCAGGGGAAGGAGGGGCAGAGGTCAGAGCCCAGGCAGGCTGGCCAGTGGCCGAAAGATCATGATGGGAAGGGAACTTTCCACTGATTGTCCATTTTTAAACTTCAACTTTGGTATTGAGTCTAAGGATAACCTAGTCAAAATAAATGGTATGATGTTCAGTAGCTGGAAACCACATGACTTGGTGACTGGAGTGAAATTGACAGAGGATGTTGTGCCTGGGATAGTGGTTCTCTGTGACTTTTCAGACTGACCATGCTGGACCCCCTGCCAGAGGCTCTGATTCAGGGGGTCAGAGGGGAGGCCCAGGCCTCTGTTTTTAAAACCTCCGGAGCAGATTCTAACACGCAGCCAACATTGTGAACCACTTGGTCCAGGTTCACCGCCGGTCTGGGACTTGGGCAAATGAAGGAATGACACTTCCAGTCCCTAGATAGGGAATATGGGAGGTGGAGCAGATTTAGGAGGATTTTAAATTCGGTTTTAGTCACCTGACACTTTGAGGTGTTGTTGGGTGATTTCTGTGGAGGTTTGCAGAAGAAAGTTGAATGTGTGGGTTTAGAGTTCAGAAGGAAAGTCTGGACTGGAAAGACAGCCTGGTTGGCCACCAGCACATGGAGGAGGGGTTCTTAGCCTGGAGGGTGTAAGCACAGGATACTATGTGGACAATTTTGTGTATATGCATATGTGGAGATTCTTTTTCCTGGGGCAAACAGGGTTTCTGATTTCAAAAGGGCCCAGGACTCCATAGAGGTTAAGAATCTCTGATGAAGACAGTGGTTGATCTGGGGGACAAAATAAGATTACCGCGGAACACTGCTGGGGCGAGGAGGGTCAAGGCCCATTTCCCCTCTCTGGCCCAGCCAGCTGGTGCCATCTGGGGAGCTTCCCTCTCTAGCTGCCAGGGCAGTGCAATGAGAAACAAGAGCCCCTGCTATGAGGGCCTTGCCTGCATCTGAAGATGTGATTGAGCAACTCTCAGGTCTTCTCTGGCTCAAACAGCCTCACTGTGATCTTCCCTCAAAGGGCCCAGCCTCCCTTCTCCCTGTCATCAAGTCTTTCTCCCTTGCCTTTGTCCCCTCTCCCCTCTCATCTTCCTCCTTATCACATCACTGGCGATCAGGACTGAGTGCCCAAAGTGTGCATGATCACTGTGAGGAACTGGAGGACAGCAAGCCACATGGTTTCCTTCTTTCTCTGCCCTATGTCCACATGGAGTGGGACGAAGTTCTCAGGCAGTGCCAGGTTCAGGAACAGCCGAAGTCACAGTTCAGGTCCTTCTGTGCTTTTCCTAAGTCACCAGGTTGCAAGTCTGTCGTAGCAGCAGGGCCTCTGACTTCACTGAGAGCGGGAAGGAGCCAGAATGGGGAGTCAGAGCCCAGGTAATGGTGCTGGCTCTGCCACCAACTAGCTGTGTGACCCTGAGGAAGCTGATCCTCTGGGTGCTTCAGCTTCCCCATCAGTGACACGACACTGTGATCTCCAGGAAGCTCGGCATCTCGGGGGTAAGGCACCTGATAGAGCCCTGCCTGCTCAGGCAAGTCCCATGGTGTCAGCTTGTGGAATATCTGCAGATACCCGCGGGAGTCCACTGCCCGGAGCCCGGCTGAGGAGCTTGGGGAGGGGGCATCCTGCCTGCTTTGCCATTCCAAAGCCTGGGTGACAAGCAGCGTTTTTCTCCCCCCCCACCCTGTGTTTCATAGGAGGGGAGGAATCAAAACATTTTATACAATTTGCACAAATACTGATGAAGTTTTAGAGAGAGAATTTTTGAAAATGAATTTCCCTAAGCCAACAATTAATTACTTAATTAATGTCCTTTGTAGCACACAATTTTCTTCTTTATTTTAATAAACTTATTTTAATACAATTTTAAAAATAGGGGCAGGGGAGGAAGGGAGGGGCAAAAACCTACCTGATGGGTATAATGACCACTATCTGGGTGATGGGCACAGCTATAGTCAGGACTTAAGCATTACAAAAACGATCCATGTAACCTAAAACATTTGTACCCCCTTAATTCTTTGAAATTAAAAGAAAATCATGCATCTAAGAAATGATTGCTTCATTAGCCTGCCTTAATGGTTTCACTAACACCTTCTGCTCTTGCTGCAGTGTGAAGTGCTGAGACATTCAGTTGTGCACACCTAGGTCAGTCTTGCCTCGGGACCACTCGGGGTTTGGATCTCTGGCGTGGGAGCCTCCCCTTCTCCCTATAGTGGGAGAGAAACCACTGAATGTGACGAGGGTGACCTGAGCCAGCCTCTGTGCTCGCACTGGGTCTGCCTCTCTCAGCTGTGAGATCCTGCACTGCCCCCTTAAATCCTGAGCCTGGTGTTCTCACCTCTGACCTGGGGATCATAGCAGTACCCATCTGCCTACCTCGAGAGAGCTACTTGTATTATATAAGTATGCGTAATTACTACCATAGACACAAGAGCATTAAATAATCACTTGTATGAAACTCCAATTCCCAGCATGTGTTGTTACCATCATCCCTAATGAAACAATCTGTTTTCTTGTTCTAACCACTGGGTGGCGCCACAGATTTGGTTCTGTGACTATTTTGATCTGCAAGGCAGCTTTGGGATTGATGGAACCATGTAATTGTGCCTTTTTTTGCAGGTCAAAACCAGCACATTATCTGCAATTTCGTAGGGTTCTACCTAATATTTATGGTGCCCACTGCCCTGGGCTGTTTCCTTTCAGCCTTATGACAGCTAAACACAGACCCTCTCCATGGATGTATCAGCTGGGCCCGTTCACAAGCCTTTAGGATTCTCTGTGCAGCCCAAAAAAGCCAGGGCTGTGTCTATGACGTGGATGGCCTGAGGAGCCAGCCAGAGACTTAGGGTCAAAGGCCCATCCAAGCTAGGAAGAGAGATTAGAAAGACAGCCTCAGAATTAGGGACACAGGCTGCAAACTCAAGAGTTTGATTTGTATTAATGGAAGCAGAGGTCTCCCGTTTTACTTTAGCAGAGATTTCCTTGGTGAGCCCAGGAAACATTTCCCAAGAAACTCAAAGGACACATCATGTCCAGGTGACCCTGACCTTCTGTTCCTTGCTTCTCGTGTTTCCCGGAGCAGTGCTGGCTGTGGGCCCCCGGCATTGTGAAAGGCGTTGAGAAACATTAGAAAGATCTCAGAGGATTCACGGAATCGACTGGTGACCCTAATTGTGGGAGCCACTCACCTGAAGGCTGGGTGGGGCCCCAAGCAGGTCCTCAGGCAGGGAGCCCTGTTCATATTTGGGGTGGAGGTGGTCCCTTTGGGTGCTCTGCCTGCGCCTCTCCAGCCAAAGGGGCCGAGGCTTTTCATGCATATAGGTGAACTTGGATGTGGCAATGAAACAGGAGCACTTTGTGAGCAGCCTTTTCATATCTGTGCATTTATTTAACATTCTCTTCAGAGATAAGGGCTCAAATAAGACAATTTTTGCTTTTTTAAGAATTTAAGGAGGATTTTTTTAAAGGTTGCCTTACAGAAATACAAGAATGATTTAATATTAAGAAATCTTGGCCGGGCGCGGTGGCTCACGCCTGTAATCCTAGCTCTGGGAGGCCGAGGCGGGTGGATCGCTCGAGGTCAGGAGTTCGAGACCAGGCTGAGCAAGAGTGAGACCCCGTCTCTACTAAAAATAGAAAGAAATTATCTGGCCAACTAAAAATATATATACAAAAAAACTAGCCGGGCATGGTGGCTCATGCCTGTAGTCCCAGCTACTCGGGAGGCTGAGGCAGTAGGATCGCTTAAGCCCAGGAGTTTGAGGTTGCTGTGAGCTAGGCTGACGCCACGGCACTCACTCTAGCCCGGGCAACAAAGTGACACTCTGTCTCAAAAAAAAAAAAAAAAAAAAAGAAATCTATCGGCCAGGCGCAGTGGCTCATGCCTGTAATTCTAGCACTCAGGGAGGCTGAGGCAGGTGGATCGCTCGAGGTCAGGAGTTCGAGACCAGCCTGAGCAAGAGCGAGACCCCTGTCTTGAACTCCTGGCCTCAAGCGATCCTCCCGCCTTGGCCTCTCAGAGTGCTAGGATTACAGGCGTGAGCCACCGTGCCCAGCAGGAGACCCCTGTCTCTACTAAAAATAGAAAGAAATTATCTGGCCAACTAAAAATATATATAGAAAAAATTAGCCAGGTATGGTGGTGCATGCCTGTAGTCCCAGCTACTCAGGAGGCTGAGGAAGGAGGATTGCTTAAGCCCAGGAGTTTGAGGTTGCTGTGAGCTAGGCTGATGCCATGGCACTCTAGCCCGGGCAACAGAGCAAGACTCTGTCTAAAAAAAAAAAAAAAGAAAAGAAAAGAAATCTATCAATGTAATTTACCATATTAATGTCAAAAGAGAAAAATGATATGATCATCCCCACAAATACTGAAAAATTCAACAGTTTATCCTTGGCAAATACTCCTAACAAAATGGGAAGAGGTATGTATTTCCTTAACATGATACAATATTTTTATCTCAGTGTCAAAGCCAATATCATGCTTAAGGGGGATATAATAGAAGCTCTTCCCAACTTGAAGTCAGAAATAAGAGAAATTTGTCTATTTTCACAGCTATTATTTAACATTTTTGTGGATTTATTAGCCAATATGATTCGACAAGACAGAACATAGAGATAGAGAAATCAGAAAGGAGGAAAATTATTATTTCCTGATGGCATAATTTTATACCTGGAAAACCCAAAAGATTTAACTCAGAAAGTGTCGCACACCAAATGCTGGCGAGGATGAAAAGCAACAGGAACTCTCTCATTCACTGTTGGTGGGAGGGCAAAGTGGTACAGCCAGTTTGGAAGACAGTGCGACAGTTTCTTACGAAACTAAACATACTCTTACCACACAATACAGCAACTAAGCCCCTTGGTATAATATTTATCCAAATGAACTGAAAACTTTTGTCCACACAAAAACCTGCACACAAAGTTTTACAGCGACTTTATCCATAATTGCCAAATTTTGGTAGCAACCAAGATGCCCTTCAATAGGTAAATGGATAAACTGTGGTACATCCAGACAATGGAATAGTATTGAGAGCTAAAAAGAAGTAAGCTATCAAGCCATGAAAAAACATGAAGGAATCTTAAATGCATATTAAGATTAAGTTAAAGAAGCTAATCTGAAAAGGCTATATACTGTGTGATTCCAACTATATGACATTCTGGAAAAGACAAAACTATGGAGAGAGTAAAAAGATCAGTGGTTGTCAGGGGTTAGTGGGGAGGGAGTGATGAATAGGCCCAGGGACTTTTAGGTCAGTGAAAATCCTCTGTATGATACTATAATGGTGGATACATGTCATATACCTTTGTCCAAACCCACAGCATGTACAGCATCAAGAATGATCCATGTATATATATGTACACACACTCACACACACACACACACACACACACACGCCCCATGGAGTACTACGCAGCCATAGGAAAGAATGAAATAATGTCTTTTGCAGCAACTTGGATGGAACTGGAGGCCATTATCCTACACGAAGTAACTCAGGTACGGGGGGAAGGAGGATGAATGGGTGGAGCACGGGATGTTTAGGGCAGTGAAACTATCCTGTATGACACTGCAATGGTGGATACATGTCATTATACATTTGTATAAACCCATACAATATACAACACCAAGAATGAACCTTAATTATAGACTTTGGTTGATAATGATGTGTCAACATAGGGTCATCAATTATAACAAATGTACCACTCTGGTAGGACATGGTGGGCAGAGGGGATCTGTGTAGGTGTGGGAAAATCAGAGGTGTGTGGGAAATTTCTGTACTTTCCACTCATTCTTGCTGTGAACCTAAAACTGTTCTAAAAAAAAATCTATTAATTTTAGAAGTGTTACAAACAGCAAAATTCAGTAAAATGTCTGGTTTGAAATTAATATTCAGAATTTATAGACTTTACATTTATAAACAACTGGTTAGAAGGTCCACTTATAAAAACAATAATAAATAATAATAACAACAAAATGAAACAATTAGGAATACACTTAATGAGATACATGAAATCTATTTATGAATTAAACTTTAAAATTTTACTAAGGGATTCAAAAAATCTGAACATATGGAAACATATATCACATTTTTAGAAAGTCCATTTACCCTAAGTTGATGTGTAAATATAATGAGTCCAATAAAAACACCAAGAGAATTTTTTTCGGTAACCAAACAAGTAAAAGTATCCAGGACAGATGAGGGGGACAAGATTCATCAGAGAAGAAATATCATATCTTATCTTATTCAGCCGTAATAACTAGAGTGTGGTGCTGGCACAGAAATAGAAAAATCAGCAGAATAGAGTAGAAAGTACAGAAATAGATTCAAATACAAGAAAGTAGCTGGGTGCCTATGATCCCAGCTACTCAGGAGGCCCAGATGGGAGGATTGCTTGAGGCCAAGAGTTCAAGACCACCCTGGGCAACATGGCAAGGCCTCATCTCAAAAAAAAAAACAAAAAACAAACAAACAAAAAAACCCAAAACAAAACAAAATCAAAAAACCAAAAAGCCAAAAACCAAAATAAGCCAAATACAAGGGAACTTACTTAGTGTATGATAAAGTTGAAATTCCAAATCAGTGGAGGAAAATTGAACTATTCAATAAAAAACTGCTAGGCAAATGGGATAGTCATCTGAAAAAAAATGAGTTCTATCAATAACTCATGCTTTACAGCAAATAATTCCCAGATAGACTAAATATGTAAATGTTAAAAAATAAACCACAAAATGCTGGAGAACAGATGGAAGAATTAAAAAATAAATTTTGGAGATGGAAAGGCACTTCTAAGTATGGCACAACACCCAGAAGCCTTATAAGAAAAGGAAAAATTCACTCTGTAAAGAAATTCATTATGGCGAAAGCACCATTAATTAAAAAGATGAAGACAAAAAATTACAAAACAATAACAGTAAGATATCATACCAAGAGGAATGTGAAAACTCATTGAGATGCCATTTTCACCTATTGGTTTAGTAAAAATCATAAAATCTGGTAATAGGCTATCAGAGAGAAGTAGAAATTGGTGCTTTCTTATGTTTCTAGTAACTGTAAGTGGGTACAACTTCTGAGTAGAGCAATATGATAATATCTATAAGTATAATTACTACTAATTTTTAAAAGACAATGTTTGATTTATATACATTATTTCCATTTATTTACTCAGCATTCTCTCTTTTATCCTGCATCTTAGATGGCTCTTCTGAGATCAAATTTTTCTTCTTCTTTTTTGATACAGGGTCTCTCTTTGTCTCCCTGACTAGAGTGCAGTGGTGTCCTCGTAGCTCCTGCAACCTTAAACTCCTGGGCTCAAGTGATCTATCTGCTTCAGACTCCCAAGTAGCTGGGACTACAGGCACACACCACCGCAGGTGGCTAATTTTTCTTATTTTTGTAGAGATGGGATCTCACTATGTTGCCCAGCCTGGTCTTGAACTCCTGGCCTCAAGTGATCCTCCCTGCTTGGCGTCCCAAAGTCCTGGGATTATAGATGTGAGTCACTGTGCCAGGCAAATTTTTCTTCCTTTAGTGTAGGTTTCTTGATGGTAAACTCCCATATTTTTACCACCCTCAGTCTTGAAAAATAGTGTCACAGGGTTCATAATTCTAGATTGACAGTTATTTTCTGTCAACATTTGTGAGATTGTATTTGCTGTTTTCTGACTTCTGTTGCTATTGCCAAGAAATCTGTTGGTTTTCTAATTGTCAGTCCTCTGTAGGTGACCTGTTCTTTCTCTCTGATTGTCTTTAAGATCTTGTCTTTTTGTGTCTTCAGTTTTACTGAGATAGGTCTAGGTATGGATTTATTTTTATTTTTCCTGCTTGGTATACATTTTGTTCCTAGACTTCTGATATTATGTTTTTCACTAGTTCTAAAACCTTCATAGCCATATGAAGCCATATCTCTTTAAATATTTTATTTTCCTCATTCCGTCTATTCTACATTTTTGAGGATCTGATTACACACACACACACACACACACACACACACACACACACACATTCTTAAATTAGTGCATCCCTTATGTTTTCCCTCTACTTGTCTCTCAGGGTTGCACCTTTGGTAGTTTATTAACTTCCAAATGCCTAATTCTCTCTTCATCTGCGATTAATTGGTATTTTATTATAAGAATTACATTTTTCATTTCAAAAGCTTTTCTTTAATCTACCTGTTCATTCCTGATAATCTCTTGTTACCTGCTCATGCATACATACATAAACGTATTTTTCATATATAGACATATTTTACAGTTTTTGTTTTGAAATAACTTCAGATTTGCAGAAGAATCAGAAAGGTAGTCTAGGTAGCACAGTTCTTCCTCATGCTAACATCTTATGTACCTGGGGCGTATTTACCCAAACTAGGAGATGAACATTGGTGTAACACTATTAACTGCAGAGTTTATTTGGATTTCATCAGTTTTTTCACTGATTCTGCTCTAGGACCCCATCCAGGACACCACGATGTATTTACTCATCACGATGCTTTGAATTCCTTCAACAGTGGTGCTATCTCAGTGTTTTCTTATTTTTCATGACCTTGATTTTTGAAGAATATTGGTCAATTATTTCATAGAATATCTCTCAATTGGAGTTTGGCTGCTTTCTAATGATTACACTGGTTTTCCAGGTTTGAGGGAAGAACACTGCAGAGGTGAAGTGCCCGTCTCTTCACATCACGTCGGGAGGTACATGGCATAACATGATTTATTACTGGTGACATTAATCATGTTCATTGGGTTAAGGTAGTGTCTGTCAGTCTTTTCCACTGAAAAGTTACTATTTTTGCCTTTTTATAGCCTATGTGTTAGAAACCCATCACAAAGTTCAGCCCACCACACTTGGGGCAAGAGTAGTTAAGCTCCCCGTCCTGGGGGGATGAGAACGGAAGAATCTGTGGCTGGATTAATATGTTGAAACCAGTACCATGATTAACAATGTTTTGGAGGATGCACCTTCATTCTGTGCAAATATCCTGCTTTTCCTTAGAGTCTTGCTCACTAATTTAACACATATGTGTGGATCTTACTTGCAGGAATTATTAATGCAGTATTCCAGTGGCTTTCCATTTTGAGCATTCCTTCTATATTTGTTATTTGAAATTTTTCTGTGAGGAAGATTTGTCCCTTTCCTTCCTTTTATTTATTCAATCATCTGTTGAGGTGTATTTTACTTGATTACAAAAAACACTTTCAAACCAGCAGAAGAAAATTGGACTATTGAAGGCAGGAAAGGAAAAAAGTTAACAAAACATATGATAAATAGAATATATAAAATAAGATAGAGATAAGTTCTGATGTAACAATATTAACGATAATTATAAACAAAAATCACTAGTTATACAAAAAGGCAGTAAATGATGAGAAGGAAATTCTTAGTCTGGATACCTAGAGTGTGAGGGGCACACTGAAAGTGGTAGGGAAAGATCAAGAAGAAACAGATAGGAAAAAAGATATACTATGTAAATATGAACCAAAGAAAGAGTAGTAGTAGCAATACTAATAACTAACAAAATATAATTCAAGGTAAAAACCATTATTTTGTCAAAGAGGGATATAACATATGATAAAATGGACACAGATATATATATATCTAACAATAGTCTTGAAATATACAAAGCAACAACTGGCAGAACTACAGGAAGAAACAGCTCAACAATTGTAGTTGGTGACCTTAATGACGCCACCTTCTCAGGAAAAGATAGCTCAAATTGGAAGGAAAAAAACCAAGGGTATCAATGATTTGATTAATTTAGTTAATAATCTTAAGAGTGAAAGTGTATTGTGAGACAGAATCTCCTGGTTGCCCGTCTCCCAGATGTGAAAGTCAGGATGGAATTTTCTGTGAATTAGAAACACGTGCTGGAGAATGGATTGATTTTTAAAACATAACGTTAAGTGAAAAATACAGTGAGAAAGAGAATGTGATTTATTAGCACAGGTCAGAGTATATTAGTTAAAGACACGCGTGAAAACACACGTATTTTACAAAGATGCAAGGATACACATCACATGCATTAGAATGGCTGCCCATGGTGGTAAGTGGGGTGGGGACAGGAATTGGGCCCAGGGGTGACAGGGGAAGATAAATAAGACAGGAGAAGGGCCTCATAGGTTACGAATGATGATAAACTCTGAACTGAGATAGATGATGATCAGCCCTGAACACGCACCTTCCGGGTACAAACATGACTGCAATCTTTCCTATCAGCAGGAAGGTTTGTGCATGTGACCCTAGGCATCATGTGGCCAGTGGACAGCAAATTATCCCTGGAAAACTGTAAGTGACTGGAGCCCCGAAGGTCTGGAGGCAGATGCTGCATGTTCCCATTAGAGGTGCTGTGTCAGCTGCCCTCCCAGCCCAGGCAAAGCCCCCTTGGGGCGTCTCTGTGTGGGGTGAGGCGCAATGTACTGGGCTGGAGTCATCTAGAACGTGGCCGCAGCTCAGCGTGAGTTTCCAGATTTCTCAGCAGTAGTTTTGGAGTCCCCAGGAGCAGAGCTCTCTAGGCAGGTTCTGAGGTGGGTGAGGCCTCTCTTCTTGGCCGCCTGTCCCTCACCCGTCTCCCACAGGGACATCTGCATTGGGAGCAAGTGCAGCCCCGGGGTGGGCCACAGGAATCTTAGAGGGAAGTGGCCCCAAATGGCAACCTTCAGGACATCACGAAGAGTTTTTGAAAAAAGTAAAGTTGAGGGGTCGGATAGACATTGCTCCAAAGATGATATACAAATGGCCATTAGCACATGAAAAGGTGCTCAACATGACTAACTATTAGGAAAATGCATTCAAAATGACGATGAGATATCACATGCATTAGGATGGCTGTTCTAAAAAAGTGTTGGGGAGGATGTGAAGAAATTGGAACCCTTGTGCACTGTTGCTGGGAGCGTAACATGGTCCAACTACTGTGGAAAACAGTACGGTGATTCCTCAAAAAATTAAACATAGAATACTGTAGGATCCAGCAGTTCCACTTCTGGGTAGATACAGAAAAGGCTTGAAAGCGGAGACTCGGATATTTGTATACTCCTGTGCATAGCAGCATTGAAAAGATGGAAGCAACTCGTGTCCATTGACAGACGGAAGTATAAACAAAATGTGTCACATACACACAGTGGAATACTATTCAGCCTTATAAAGGAAGGAAATTCTGGCATATGCTGCAACACGGATGAACCTTGAAGACATCAAGCTAAGTGAAATGAGCCAGTCACAAAAGGACAAATACTGCATGATTCCACTTATATGAGATACTAGAATAACCAGATTCATAGAGGCAGAAAGTAGAGTGGTGCTGCCAGGGGCTGGGGGCCCGGGGAAATGGGGGGTTAGTGTTTAATTGGGGATGAAAAAGTTCTGGAGATGCACGGTGGTGACGGCTGCACAACAAGGTCAATGTGCTCATTGCCTCAGAACTGTACACTTAAAATGATTAAAACTCAGGAGGCTGAGGCTGGAGGATCACTTGAGCCCAGGAGTTCGAGGCTGCAGAGAGCTATGACTGTGTTACTGCACTCCAGCCTGGGCAACAGAGCGAGACTGTCTCTAAAAAAATAAAAAAAAGATTAAAATGGTAAATTTTATGTGTATTTTACCACAATAAGAAAAAGTCAAGTTGCTTACGAGGAAACTCTGCAAAGTGGATGCATTTCAACGCAACCTCCCCTGCACTCCTTGGGGAAGTCGCAGAGTGGAGGTTGGAGTAGAAAGAGAGGAAGCCTGGCTTTTAAAAAGTTCTCAGCCTCTGATGGGAATGAACATGGGGAAAACAGAGCGAGGGCCTCAAAAATTTGGAGTCCTGGGAGACTCCTGGGAGAGGACATTTCCTGGTGTTCTCTCCTTAGCAGGATCCAGTTTCTCTGTCCTTTTACAGGAGGAAAGTTCTGGAAAGAGGGGTGCACATGCTTACCTGTGTACTCACACCCATCACATACACATGGGTACCTGCCCGTGCACTCAAACAGGGCTGGTGTCTTGTGCTGAAAGAAATAAGTAAATCCAGCTATTCTCCAGGCCTTTCCATCTGGGGCAGATGACTCTATTCATCCCTGCAAGTCACTTTTCCCTGGGGCCAGAGACCCCTCAGGTAGGAGGGCTGATGGTGGGCCGATCTGTGGGCAGAACCACTCTCAGCTCTTGGTGCCCCCTGCAAGAGGGGGAGGGGACCTCACACCCTGACCAGGGCGCAGGCTGACGAGCGTCACAGTGGAATTCCGTCCTCTCAAAGACAAGCCCAGGCCCTGACCTGTCTCCAACACTGGCACGGCCAGCACTTCTGTTATCAGGGATGAGCCCGGCTCTGACAAACGCTGACCAGGCCTCCTGCTCTTGGGGGCCTCCCGACAGCGCCCTGAGATGATCATGGAGATACTGAGCAGAGGAGATAATCGTGATTGCACCTGGACTTTGGTCGGGGTGTCCTGGAGGCTACAGGCAGGGGCCCAGCCAGTCCTGTGGCGGGTATTGGCTTCCCAGCGTGGCCTGGTGGAGACTCGCCACCACCGCGCTCTGGGGCTGGCTGTGCCCACTTTCATATCCCAGCAAGTCCCTCTATTCTCGTACCCCAGTTCCTAGTGCTGCAGGACGGGAGGTACCAACAGCTCCCCTGCGGGTGCGTTGAAGAAACAAGAGGAGGTCACATCTAATGTTGGTAACTGACAGTCAAAACGTGACACCCTTGGGAATTGCTTCGTTTCCAGCCCACGATGGGTGAGCTGGGTTCTAGCAGCCAGCAACAGCTGGAGCTGGAGAGCGAGGGAAGGAGGCAGAGCAGGGAAAGGAGGGAGGGTGAGGGAGTTGGCTTGGGCAGGGGCCTACCCAGCAGCACTGAGCCTGGGGCCAGAGCCTGGTACTGGGGGAGCTGGTTTCTTCCCCTGCCAGATGTGCCAATGCTGGTACCAGAGAGAACCCTGAGCTAGCCTACCTGCAGGTCAGACCCGTCTACACATGCTTCATTACCTCTTCACCAAGGGCAGGTGAGTGGAGGGTCAGAGCGCTTGTGGTTGGGATAGTGCTGCCCACGTGGTCTGACCTGCGCTGGGCCAGCATCTCACCCAAACACCATCCATCCTGCCATTTTGGCACTGACAGGGGTGGGAACACGGGGTGGGGCAGAGACTACGAGGCACTCTGTGCCCAGCCCTGACCAATACAACAGTAGCAAACTGGTATGGACTGAATTGTGCCCCTCCAAAATTCGTATGTTGACGTTCTAACCCCACTACCTCAGAATGTGACTTTATTTGGAAATAGGGTTGTTGCAGATGTAATTAGTTGAGAAGAGGTCATTAGGGTGGGTCCTAATCCAATATGACTGGTGTCCTTACAAAAGGGGGAAATTTGGACAGAGACACATGCTCACATGAAGGATGCCATGTGAAGATGAAGGCAGAGACTGGCTGCTGCCTCCACAAGGCAAGGATCCAGCCCTGCTGACACCCTGATCCCAGACGTCTGGCCTCCAGGACTGAGACAAGAAACTTCTGCAGTTTAGCGCCCAGGCTGGGGCACTTTTTTCGGGCAGCCCCAGCAAACTAACGCCGCTGCCCTGGGAAGGGGCCAGCCTCAGGACCAGGGATGGACCCTGCTTTCTTTACCAGCTCTATGCTCTAGGAGCTGCTGGGAGGACCAAGCTACTCAGCACTCCTGGAACTCCTTTGGGACCAGTCTGACATATGGATGCAAAACTAACATCTTGTCATCTCACTCATTCATTCATTCATTCCACAAATGTCTTATTGGGTCCCAGATCTGTTCTAGGCAAAGCTTGGCCCTGGGCACACACTGGGCAGGGCCCTTTAAAGGGCTCACATAAGCCTGGTGGGGGAGCCAGACCCTTCCCAAGTACAGCCCCTTAAAAGAGTGGGGTGGAGAAGAGTGGGGCTGGAGAATGGCCAGGGGACCTCTGGTTTATTCCCTCATGGCAGCCTCCTTTTCTCACACAGCTGCCAGGCCTTTGAGGAACAGGGATCTGGGTTCCCAGGACAGCGTGTTGCAGGTGGAGAGGGCCCCCTCCCTTGGGGAGGAAAGGTACTACTTCCAAGGAATGCGGGGTGGTTGGCTGTCAAAGGTCCACTTCTGCTGGAGCTGGAGACACTGCAGAAGCCAGCACCTGCATTTTGCAATGTGTGCTATAATCATTTTTTTTTTATAGCTATGGGGTCTCGCTCTTGCTCAGGCTGGTCTCGAACCCCTGACCTCAAGTGATCCTCCCACCTTGGCCTGCTAGAGTGCTAGGATTACAGGCCTGAGCCACTGCACCTGGCCTATAATCATTTTCACCAGCAGCTCTCTCAAACAGAGCTGTGGGAGCAGTGAGAATGAGGATAATAGGATGACTCACTGTGTTACAGCTCTGTAAACCAAGGCTCCTGGAGTCCCAGGGACCAGGGCTCTGCAGAGATTGTGCGGCCAGACCCCAGCCTGGCTGGCTGGTGCCGGCCTCGGCTGCTCTGTGCAGACAGGGCCGTGAGCAGAGCTGAGGAGGTGACTCCTCCAGCCAGGCTGCAGTCCCTGAGCACGGGGCTCAGAGGGAGCCTGTAGGGACACAAAGACCCCCACCCCTGCCCCCAGCAGCTTCAGCCTCCTGAGAATGGCTGTCAGTCTGCAGACACTGGGCAGCTTGCTGGGGTGAAGCGTCACCATTCTCTCCCCTTAATCCAAAAACATTCCCCAAATGCATGTTATCTACAAACTACTGGGCAAGGTCCAATTTGTCAATGTGTCCTTATCACATAGTGGCTCTGGGGTCAAACTGCCTGGGCTCAACTCCTGACTTATTAGCAGAGTGACCTTGGGCAAGTTACTTATCATTGCCAAGCCTGTTTCTTCATCTGGAAACTGTGGCTGTGACACTAATACCTACCTCGTGATGTTTCGGGTGCTAAACAATGACATTCACAGGTAGTGCCTAGCACACAGTGAGCAGGCCCTCTAAGTGTTAGATATTCATATTATTATTGGGCTTAAGGTGTGGGCTTTGGTCCCCCACACATGAATTCAGCACCACCATTCACCGACTACGTGACCTTGGGCAGGTCACCTCCGCTGTCCAGTGGCAGCTGCGGTGCACTGGCCAGAGCCCCTGGCAGGACTAGGATCTCATTGCCCTGCTGCTGGAGTGTGGGCGGCTGATGGCACCCAGCAGGGTTTCTGTCTGGGACTTGCCCTCAGCTGAAGACAGCCACCTTGCTCAAAGTCACGCCTGCATCCTTGAGGGTTGATACAGGGATATAAAGGCCAGGCCCTCTTGCCTCAGGGCAGGACAACTTGGAAGCCACACCCGTGGGCGTTCGACTCCTCTCTGCCCATTGCACGACTCCCTACCCCTTACAGGCAATGTTCTTGGAGCACTCCCAGCAAACCTGCACACACGTCTCTGTCTCAGTGTGTTTTCCTGGGAACCCAGCTTACAACAGTTGGTGCCAGGAAGGATCCCAGGAAGATTCTAAAATGGGACTTTGGTGCTGGATCACCTGCTAGCCAGCTGGCAATGCGGCCCTCAGGCACAGAGCTATGGCACAACTGTTCAAACTTCCCCAGGTGGTGAACCAGGTTGGGAACTGGTGGGAGGGAACACGCTGTGGCGGCTGGTCCCTGCACGCTGTGTCCTGTCACGCCACAGCTGGGAATCAAACTCTGGGTTTGAGTCTGCAGCCGTGACTGCTATGTCCCCATCGGCAGCAAGTCCTGTCCTCTGTGGGCCTTGGCTTCCCGATATATGAGGGGGTGAGGTGAACTGATCGGACAAGCTGATTCACTGAGGTCCCTTCCAGCTCTAGCATCCTACGCAAACCCGTGCACAGGCAGGGAGAGGGGGGTTGGAGCCAGCAGTGTGAATAATTGAGCGGTTCTGAGTGGAGGGGTCTGGAGGAGATTTTCTGTGGCCCCCACAGCTTGCCTGAAGCAGCCTGTTCAATGCTGACCTCAGGCCGCCTGGCTGGGCCCTTTGCTTCGGCCCCCAGCCCTCCCTCAGGCCCTGGGTTCTCATGGCGGGCACCCGCAGCTGCCCCAACCGAGCCTGACTTTAGTCCACATCCCTCAGGCTGACCATGCCTCGCAGATTTCCCTTTCTTCCTCCCGTGTCTGCCCACGCCTGGCAGAAGGCGTGGGCTCAGGCAGTTGTGGAAGTCAGAGAGGACGGAGCTGCAGGCATGGGGCTCTGGTCTGGGGAGCCTTGGGACCGAGCCCCTGGGTTGGCCTGGACAGGCTGGGTCCTCACTCCGTCCCCCAGAAGACCACCCCTTATTAACGCCTCCCAACCAGCCCACGAAGCAGACACTCAGGGAAGAAATGGAGGCTCTGAAGGGCTGGGTGACCTCCCGAAGGTCACATGGCTGGCGGCAGAGCCACATGCACATCCAGAACTGAGTAGCTCCAAGCCTGGGCTCTTTAGGCAGGCCCAGCCAGAGGCGAGAGGAGACGTTAACTGTGTCTGGCACAGTAGGTGGTTTTTCTCGTTTGTTTGTTTTTGTTTTTTTGAGCAGAGTCTCACTGTGCTGCCCAAGCTAGAGTGTTGTGGAGTCAGCCTAACTCATAGCAACCTCAAACTCCTGGGCTCAAGTGATCCTCCTGCCTCAGCCTCCCAAGCAGCTTGGACTATAGGCGTGCACCACCACACCTGGCTAATTTTTCTTTTTTCTATTTTTAGTTGCCCAGCTAATTTCTTTCTATTTTTAGTAGAGGTGGGGTCTCACTCTTGCTGAGGCTGGTCTCAAACTCCTGAGCTCAAGCAATCCTCCTGCTTTGGCCTCCCAGAGTGCTAAGATTAGAGGTATGAGCCACCACACCCAGCCGCAGTAGAAGGTTTTATTTTTTTCTTTGCTTGTTTATTTATTCACTCCAAAATGAAATTAATTATTTAAAATGCTTTAAAATTCAAAATAAAGAGTTTAAAGAAACTCAAAATAAAGTTTAAAGAAAGTAAAAATTACCCTTAAATCCCACCAACTGGAGATAGTTACTGTTAACAGTTTGGTGAACAGATTTCCAGACGGCTGTGTGTGTGTGAGTGTGTGTGAGTGTGCATGTGAGATTTTATGATAATGGGATTATATACTGTTTCATAACCTGCTCTTTTTACCCAACAATATGTCATGGAACCCTTTCCTCATCAGTAAATATAGCTCTGCCTTTCGTTTAATGGCTGTAGATCGTCCCTTGCATTCCTCGGCAAATGAAAGTGTGTACCGTCTTTATTTACCAACCCAATACTGATGGACATTTAGTCCGTTTCCAGCATTTCGATATTACAAAAAAAATCTAGGATGAACATTATTGCACGTCTGTCTTGGCCATTTGTCCAGCTCCTGTCTCAGGGTACATTTCAGCAGGCTGGTCTTAAAGAAAATCCCCGACAGCGAGGGAGGCCACTCTGCTGCCCATTCTGGTTGCAGATCCTTGTTTTCCAGGAAACCTGGTGGCCTCCATCCTGGGTGGTGCCACCGCAGGGCAGCAGAGCCACAGACTCAGGGAGGCAACTTCCTCCTTGGGAAGTTCTGGGCAAGGGGCAGGGAGGAGCCCTTGCCCCCCAATTTCCAAGTCCAAATCCAAAGTTGTGACTAGGTGTCCCCATGAATCAGTCTGCTTGACTTCCTGCCAGAGTCTGGGGGGACTTGCTGAGGGCCTGCAACTTGGCAAAGGGCTTGGCTTTCCTTCTTGAAGGCAACTGGGTCAGGAAGGGGGCTAGAAAAACTTGGACCTACCCAGGTGGTGGCTCACACCGGTAATCCCAGCACTTTGGGAGGCACAGTCTCTTGAGACCAGGAGTTTGAGACCAGCCTAGGCAACACAGCAAGACCTCTTCTCTACAAAAAAAAAAAAAAAATTAGCTGGGTGTAGTTGTGTGCACCTGTAGTCCCAGCTACCTAGGAGGCTGAGGCAGGAGGATCACCTGAGCTTGGGAGTTAGAAGGTACAGTGAGCTGTGATCATGCCACTGCACCCTAGCCTGGGCAACAGACTGAGACTCTGTCTCTAAAAACCAAACAAACAAACACAAAAACCAAAAATACTTGGGCCAAAGGCTGCTAGTGGGTAGTGGGCCAGAGGGAATCCAGACCAGGATGGAAACCTGAGCTTGGTGCTGTATGAGTCACTCATTTATTCATTCTTACGCCCACAGCCACATAATCATAAGGGTGACATTTCTCAAGCGCTGGGTAGGCCGAGGGGAGGGGCATACGGAGGGGGTTGGAATCGTCAAGGATAGTCACTCCATTAGTCTATACTTTGGCCAGGCAAGGCCCCCCCCTTTTTTTTAATAGACTTTATTTTAAAGAGCAGTTTTAAGTTCATAGCCAAATTTGGCAGAAGGTACAGAGATTTTCCATAAACCCTCTGCCCCCACACATGCACAGCCTCCCCCACTATCAACATTCCCCACTGGAGTGGTGCATTTGTTACAACTGATGGCCTTACACGGACACATCGTGGACACCCAGAATCCATAGCTCACATTAGGGCTCACTCTTAGTGTGGTGTGTTCTATGGGTTTGGACAAAGGCACCCACCCTTACAGCATCACACAGAGTAGTTTCACTACAAGGCCTACCTTTTAAGAAATAAAGGGAGGGTAACTTTCATCATTATGATTGCAGCTCCCCCTCCCTAACACACACACACACACACTCACACACAGAGCTTACACAGCTTTTTGCAAGAGAAGAGACATAGGTGAACCTATTCTATTGTTTTTAAAGGCAAAATTTCCTCTCTTCCCCTGCAATGTGCCCCAGAGTCACAGATTTGATTTACTAGGGGTATGATGACTCCATCAAGGGCTGGGCTTGGGGTCTAGAGGAAGCCTTCCAAAGGGGCCAGGAAGGGAAGGAGGGAGCAGGCAGAAGCCCAGAGCCTTAGTGGCAGAATCTAGCCAATAACCTTCTTTTTTTTTTTTTTTTCTTTTCTTCTTTTAGAGGCAGGGTCTCACTCTATTGCACAGGCGGAGTACAGTGGCCTGATCACAGCTCACTGCAACCTCACACACCCAGGCTGAAGATATCTCCTGCCTCAGTCTACCAGTAGGTGGGACTACAGGTGCACACCACCACACCCAGCTAATTTTTCTATTTTTTGTAGAGACAGGGTCTTGCTATGTTGCTCAGGCTGGCCTTAAACTCCTGGCCTCAAGTGATCCTCCCCCCTCAGCCTCCCAAAGTGCTGGGATTACAGGTGTGAGCCACCACGCCCAGCCAGACCCTCTTTTACTGAGACTCACAGGCCACGTCTGTGGATGGGGAACATTCCTGAGCCGACTCACATCAGCCTGATAATGAAAACCTCTGTCACAGTTAGTGCCTCTGCCCATAGACCGCCTTCGAAAAGTGCTGGGGCTTCTTCCAGAGACAAAAGTGAACCCCAAGGTTGATGTCAAGGAGACACTTAGAAACCATTCCCCTTTAGAATGTTAAAAGGCTCGCAAGGACTAGACTGAATTACTGCAGACACCTCAAATTCTGTGCTTCAGGATTTCCTTTTGGCTGGACAGTGATAAGACACTAACCCCAGGATATCATCTGTCCCCAAGGGGACTTCTTGTCCTATCCCTGAAATCCCCCAAGCCCAGCTCTGGTGCTTGAATCCGAGCCTAAGGAGCCCCTGGAGGCCTCCGGCTCATCCCCACAGATAAGGAAATGGGGCCCAGAGAGGTTGTCATGCAGTCTGTTACAAAGCCAAGACCCTAGGAGCCCCACAGGCCCATCTCACTCTCTCTCCACTGTTACCTCTTGTACCAGTTCGGAATGCATCCAGCTGAAAGGAGAAAACCAGAATTAGCCGTGAAGGAATCTGGATCAGGCCATTCCAGGCCCGGGCACGGCCACTTAACCCAAGTGCTCCCGTCTCTTTGCTCTGCTGTCCTTACCACGTAGTCCTTTCCCTTGTGCTCGTGCCTCCCATAACAAGATGGGGGCTCCGTTTCCCTGCCGTCCCTGCTTTCCTGTCCGCTTTCTGAGCAGGAAGAGGGAGAAGGGCTTAGGGTGAAGGGCTGTGCTAGCTTAGTCGTTCCTCTTAAAAAGTCTCCCTGACATCCATACCCTGGAACTTCCATGTGGGTTTCTTCAGCCAGACTGAGTTGCCTGCGCACCCATCAGTGAAGATTTTTAGCTGGGCACCTTGCCATCCTGAGTGAAATTAGGGTCTGCTAGACAGGAAGAAGGGGAGAAGGCCAGAGGCAGAGTCTGCCATGCCGTTGCTTGGATTGGGATCTTGGCTAAGAATGCCCTGCCCAGTAAGCCACCAACCAGGTCCTCCTCTTCAATCCCCAATGTCCCGAAGGTAGACCACAGTAGAGAAGATAAAGTGTGGATTTTCTGCTGAGATGGAGGTGTCTGGGCACATCAGAAGCTAGGAAGGAGGAAGAGGGGGTATCTGGTCACACACATCCCTCGCATGCTAATCTTTGAGTTCTCTCCTCTTCCTGAAGGCCCCGCGCAGAATTGTGAGGGTGGAGAGTGCAGGGCCAGAGGGAGGAGAGAGCTGCATGCTGGGAGAGAGCGTGAAGCCAGGATGCTGTTCCGCCTCAGCCGGCTTGCCAGGAAGCCTGGGCTAGGTGCGGAGGCGTCTTCCTGCACATCCACCTCTCCCCATGGAGACCACAGGCCTGCCTCTTCTTCTGGGCTGGGCCCAGCTTCCCTCACGAGGACCCCATAACCATTCACCCTTCCCACCCAAGCTGTGGCTCCCACTGGGGCAGGCACCTGCTAATGCTCGCATGGGATGTGAGCTCGCATTGCCTTGAGCAGTGTTCTCCAAAGTGAGAGGGCCTGGCAGTAGAAGCATCACCTCGGAATTTGCCAGAAATGTAAATTCTCAGGCCCCACCCTATGGAATTAGAAACACTGAGGGTGGGACACAGAAACCTGTGTTTATATAAATATATTTTAGAGACAAGGGTGGAGTGGGGGGATCTCACTGTGTTGTCCAAGCTGGCCTTGAACTCCTAGGCTCAAGCGATCTGCCCACCTCAGCCTTCCTAGTAGCTGGGACTACAGGTGCGCCACCACACCTGGCTTCACGAGCCCTCCAGGTGCTGGATCATGACCTCTGACATACAGCGACTCTCAGCTGTGAAGCTCAGCTTCCGAGCTGTCAGCACCAACCCAAAGCCTCTCTGCGCGTCAGCACAGGCGGTAACCCTGGGGAGACTGGGATTCTTTTCAGTCTAAGAATTACTGTTCGAGCTAGAAACCACTGAGGGACTAAACAAATTTCCCATTTTATAGATTTGGGAACTGATATTATTGAGAGAGGAGCAAATATTTGCCCGAAGTGAATAGCACAAGTGGAACTAGAATTCAAGCTTCCTGACCCCTGGGTGAGTGAGCTATTTTTTTTTTCCAAATTGAAATATCTTAAAAAATTGTAGCATTTATACCTATTGTGTGAATCTTCTATGAGAATGTGGTCCTAAGGAATACAGGCTCATTGTAAATGGTAGAGAAAGTGGATGTGCTGGGTGGGCCATGAGGACCTGTCCCTGCTGGGACTACTCACCTCCTCACCACCCTCCTGCACTCAGTGTTCCTCCACCGCACTAGCCCCGTGGCCTTTCCAGATGAGACCAGGGGCAGGGCTAGCGGGCCTGTGCCTACTCCTCCGTACCTTCCGTGCCCTGAGCACAGGGCTCTGCACACAGCAGGCTGGCCCACCCAACCATAGTGGGGCGCAGAACAAGAGTACCAATGGAGGCCCACCTACCATGTGGCTATATTTTGAAATGCTACAAATTAAGCTAACAAACTACTACATAAAATGTGTCCTTTCCTCCTACTTTGACAAATAAACCTTTATAAAGACTTGGAAGACTGGAATAGGAGGTGCAGAGAACAGGCTTCCCCCACATAGCCCACTCCCTTCTTTTCCCATCTGGGCTGCGTCCCACACTGCGAGGGCCTTGTGAATGGGCAGGTGGACGCAGCAACCTGCTCGCCATGCTCTTCTACACCCCTGCAAAGAGCCAGCCTTGGCCACCTTGGGAGGCAGGACTTAGAGAAGAGGCCCGTGCACACCCTGGGAGCTGGCTCAGGGCTCTTTGGGGTCTGAATTCCAGGATCCTGGACATCTGGAATATGGTGTAAGACATGGGCTCTGAGTGAACACATACCCCTTTTCCTGTGGCTGCCCCCACTGTGGGTGGGGTGTGGTCAGGGGAGGGCTCCAGCAGAGGCCTCTGAAGACTCCTCAAGGTGCGGTGCCCGGGCCTGCGGCATGTGCACCACCTGGGCGCTGGTTGGAACTGCAGACTCAGCCTCACGCCAGACCGACTGACTCAGAATCTGCATTGCAACAAGATCTCCGGGCGATTCATGTGCACACCAAGGTCCGAAAAGTACTGCTCTAAAGCGCAAAACTGAGGACCAGTGTCCCTCTTGCCCAGGCCTAGGGGTGGTACTGACAGTAGGTATCAATGAATATTTGCTCAACTAATGGCAAATATCTCCTAAAGCAGGCCTGGAAGCCCATGGGAGGTTGGGGGGCATGGCTGCCTAGCCCGCAAAGATTTCATTTCCTCTTTCTCTTGGGGCCTCAGTGGCCAAGTGTCAGCTACACACCCTGCTCTGGCCTGAGCTGACCGGTCTGGTCATACACACCTGAGCTACGCTGGGCCAGTCGCATGATCTCTCCCAGGAACTTGAAACTTAAGCCAAAAAATCAGCCTCTGGAGTAACAGCAATAGTGCTGGTGAGCACATGCCCAGCATGGTGCTGTTTATGTACATGGTATTCAGCAGGTATTATTCCTCCACCTGCTTTCCAGCTGAGGAGTTTGGGCCCCCAGAGGTTAGCTCTCCTTTCCCAAAGGTTCGGAGGGGCAGCGGCAGCACGAGGAGGGCTAGAGTGACTGGGTAGCTGAGACCAAGCCATGTGATGTGGGGACAAGTCTGTCAACTTGGGTTGCCCAGGTTCCTGGGGTGCTGCGAGGCTTCATGGTGATTGGCCGACTTTATGGGAAACGGCCTGGGTGCACAGGTGGGCAAGACCCGGCTCTGGGAGACGGCTGCAGCGATGGAGGGAGGCTGACCTGGGGGCCCACTAAAGTGCAGGAGCCTTGGGAGAGGGGAGCAGAGAGAATCTCCGCTCCTCGAAGGGAGAGCAGTGCATGGCCAAGACCAGCTGGGGCCCGTCCGCACCTCAGTACTGGCCAGAGAGGGCCCACCGCGGGGACTCTCGGAGATCTGCTCCCCCACCGCCCCCAGTGAGTTGGCAACAAGCTTGCCAAAGAAAAGGTATGGGCGGCTTATTTTGGAGACATGGGGCAGGGGGCAGTAGAGAAGTTTGCACCCTCCTCTGCACCCGGCTCCAGAGGAGCGGACAGCCCAGAAGCTGAGGAAGTGAAGGCAGTTGGGACGCACTGGGTTGAGGACCTGCTGGGGCCAGAGAACCAGTTCAGCCTGGAGAAGGGAGCTGGGGCCTCACTGACTAGAGGCCCAGAGTAGTCCCTGACTCTGGCTCTCTAGGAACAGAGCTCTGAATGGAATTTGCCATTCTGGCTGGGGCAGGGCAGTGACTCAGGCAGGTAGGTCTTTGAGCGCCTAAGAAAACAGAGCAGCAGCAGAAAGTATCACGGTCCAAGCCTCTGCATGTGCAGGGTCATTCGGCTTTATTTAAAACACAAACCAACAGCTTTCATTAGCACTGACACAGTGGTGGACCCTGCTGTCATCTGACAATGGAAGGTCACTTAAACAGCACTCACACAGGCGACACCTTAAGTGGCTCACAGAAGAGATGTCACACTCTGGGCAGCACACTAGCCCAGGGTAGCCACACAGAAATACACTTTTCGCTGCACAAATCTCCCTTTTAAAAAGAAAACCAAACAATCATCTGGTCAGAGAATCACTGGCTTCCTGAAGTGAGGAAGGTACAAAGCTTGGTGGCAGGAGCCCAGCTCCTGGTGGCTCCTTGCAGTGGGGTGAGGTGGCCAGGACTCCTCAGGATGGCGTGGCTACGGCCAGCAGCTGCCAGGGCCTCCTTCCTGCTGGGAGATGGCAGGCATCCGTCCCCACGCCCGCAGGAGGGGGCGAACCACCAGGAACCAGCCTGTCATCAGCATCCCCAAGGCCCCCGCAGACCGGGATGCAAATAGCTCCAGGCCCACGCGGCTCCCAGTCTGCTGACGAGAGCTACTTGCTCCTGTTTCTTCTCCTTCTTTTTATTTTTTTAAGAGAGCAAAATTCAGAGTAAGAGTTGGCAGTTCTGGAAACTTTTTGTGGTTCCTCAGACAGTCGTGGCAAGATGGAGTAGACAGGGCCTTCTTAGGCCCTTTCTGCTGACTCTTGCAGGGGACTGGAAGGGGGGACCGTTCCTCTGGAGTGAGTGGCCCCTGGGCCCAGCAGACACAGGGCTGGGTGGGGGGACAGAGCCACCCCAATAGGAAGCCGGGCCTGTGGCTCTTCTGACCCAGAGAATGGCATGTCCCCACAGGCTGTGGCCTGGGCCACCTCCCACTCCCTTCTGTGAGGAGGTTACTGCTGCTGACACGTGCCCAGGTACGGGCTGAGGGGTGCCCGGCATCAGCTTGGGGAGAGGGGAAGGCTCAGGAGTGGCTGGAGCTGGAGGAAAGGCCGGGCGCAGCGGCAAGCAAGCGGTTCTTACAGCCCCAACCCCTCACTAGCCCCCCCCCACTAGGGTTCCTTACTGAGGACATTTCCTTCGCGGGGGGTCCCTTGCGGTTTCGTCCCTCTAGTCCAGCTCTGCCCGCCTCCCCTCCCCAGCCCGCAGAATCCGCCGTGCAACGGGCCGGACCACGCCAAGTCACGGACAAGGACAAAGGGCTGATTGTGCCCGGCAGTCGCGCCTTCTTGGAGGGCCTGGCAGGTGGAGTGGTGGACACGGTGTCCCCGGGAGGAGCCCGGCGGCCAGGCGGCGCGGGGGCAGCCGGGGAGGCGCGGGGCGGCTCGGCAGGGCGGGCTCTGCGCAGCCGGTTTCCTTGGCAACGGGCCGTGTGCGGCGCGGGCCCGCAGGCTCCAGGTGGCGGGAGGCGGCGGTTGGCAGCGAGCGCCGCGCCAGCGCGGGGGCGGGCGAGCCCGGGCCGGCGCCGCAGGTAGCGCGGGGCCAGGTGGTGGCCGTGGGCGGCGGGGCTCCCGCAGGAGGCGCCGGCGCCCGCCCAGCTCAAGGTCGGGGGACTTTTCCGAGCATCATCTTTATTCCGCTGCGAAGCAATCAGAGAAACTTCTCGGGCCGGGGCGGAGACCCGGGGCGCTCTGAGGTTGCTGACGGGCCCTGTCCTGTCGCGGGTGTTAAACGACCTTCCCAGCGGAACTGGCTCCGCCCGAGCGCGGGCGAGGCAGGCCCGGAAGCGCTCAGGGCGCCGGCCCGAGGAGGCCAGCAGCCAGGGCCGGCGGGAGCAGCAGCAGCAGCAGGGGGCGCCCGGGGGCAGCGACCGCTGGGGACAAACACAGCAGTGAAAGCCTGGGGCGCCGGTAGCGCCGGTGCAGCTGCGCTTGTGCGCAAGACTCTAGGGGGTGACATTTCTGTATAGGAAACTCGCTCCAGCCTCCCTCTTTCCACCCGATTACAATTTTTCTCCCCCAGATTTCTTTACATATTCATTTCTTTCTAAATTATACTGTATGTATATTTATGGCGTTGCCTCAAATCCTCTTGGGTTATCATTTTTAGCATTTAAATTCATTATCCAGGTCTGTTTGGGAGAGGCGGCCAGTGTTCCTGCTGTCATTGTCTGCAGCCTCCCTGCTGAGACCCTCCCGGGACACTTATTGCTTGTCTGTAAAATGGGGGCCTCTGCTGGCCTCGCCGAGACCCAGGACACCCTCAGCTCTGTCAAGGTTTTCGGGTGAAAGGGTCCGATCGGCGCCAGGGAAACGCCGCAGGGCCCCGGGGCTGTCATACCTGCTCCCGTGCACTGCTGAGACAGCATCCCTTCCAGAGCTGCCACGTAGTTGGGCCCCAGCCAGTCGCGGTAGGTGGTTTTCTCCCCTACAGGCACCGCCCGAACCGTGGCATCCTTGAAAAGCAGGTCTTGGCCGTGATAGTTGGAGGAATCGAACATTTTGAACCCGTTCGTATTGTGGTCGTCTCCAAACAGGTCCTGGAGGCACCACAAGAGGACCTGCTGCTCATGGGGGCTCACAAATTGCCACCCCCGCAGGCACTGCTTGGACAAATTGCTTTACATAGGATGACCCACAGAGCAGTCATTTCAGGACACCAAGACTCTGACTTGAAGTCATCAGCTTGACAACTGACCAGCCTCTGTCAGTAAGGGGTTTTGGGGAAAGCTATGACTGTGGGCACCATGTAAGAGTCATTCAGAAACATTACACCAAACCAGTCCTTGGGCGCAGAACCAGTCCTTTTTTACAGGAAAAAAGACCCAGAAATGAGAGATGGCATGGATGAGATTACAGAGTGTTTTTTGAGGCCTGCTCAGCATTTCTCAAGCTTTTCCTTCATGCTGTCTCACTCTGTCTTAGTGGTATCCTTTCCCACAAACCGAAACACTGTCATTGAGAGAGACTTTTGTTCTCTCACTAGATCACAATCTAACCGGTGAGTTGAATGTCTTCACTGCCCCACCCTCCTGGCGTCCTGGAGACCCGCTGCTCTCTTCCCTGCTGAGAATCACCGGAGTGAGTGTTCTATGGCTACAGCCCTAAAAGTGCTATTAAAAAGACCAGAAATAGTAAGAGGAACTGTAAACACAAGTGTAAATAAAGAAGACCTGGAGAACATGGGTGAATGTCTATGTCAGCTGTATATAGAAGCAGTCAGGTGGTTATCAGTCTTTTTGGAGGGGACTCACTGATCTTCTTGGAGATCTGATGAAAGCCATCAGTCTTTGATCCCCCAAAATGCTCATCCACACAGGATTCACATCCATATGGGACTCTTACCCCTCACCCCCCCAATGCTTCAAAGGGTTAAGAAACCCCCTGGAGAGGCCCAGGGACCTTGAGTAAAGAACTCCTGGGCTAGAGGTATCCATGTGGCAGATGAGGAAAGTGTACATAATTTCACAATTTTAAAGTTTAGGAACAGGCGTGGAGGGCTGGTCAGCTCTGCAATTCTGTGGTCTGGTGGGTGGGAGAAGGGTAATTTTTGCCTAAATTAGTTGTGGGAAGGAGGGTGGTTAGAAACCAGTGGCTCCATTGTCAGAAAACTTGGATTCTAATTTTAGGTGGATTTTGAAAGTACAGCCAATGGGATTTGCTGATGGATTGGATATGAGAGGATGACACGAGACAAAGGTGACTCCTGAAGAAATGGAAATGCTAAAGTTGTTCTTAACTGAAGTGGGGAAGACTGAGGGAGGGATGGGATTCCAACTTTGGACTTGATCAGTTTGAGATGCCTATTATACTAGAAATACAAGTCGTTATGTTAGGTAGGTAATTGTTAAATATGCAAGTTTGGGATTGAAGTTGGGCTGAAGATGTAAATTTAGAAGCCATCTGTTTGTAGATGGTATTTAACGACATGGAACTGGATGAGTCAATAAGGATGCAGGTGTAGACAGAAGAGGGCTGAGAACTGAATCCTGGGCGACTCCAGTACTCACAGACCAGAACAATGAGGGGGAGCGGCTAGAGAGTGGGGAGGAGAGCCGTGCAGGGGTGGGAAGCTGGGAGCCAGCTGGGGAAAGTGATTCCGGGAGGAGGGGATCATGGCCAGTGCTGCTGCTGAGAGGTCAGGTACAATGAGGACTGAGAAACAGCCACCGGACTTAGCAACGTGGGTCACTGTGACCTTGGCAAGGGCACTTTCAGGCCGTGATGGGGACCTGTCTGGAGTAGTCTCCATCCTTAAGGGAGATATCACAAGGAGAGGAATTGGTAACTCCAGAGGAGTGACAACTCCAGTTTGGAGTTTTGCTCTGAAAGGGAGGGGATTATGGCTATAAGAGGAAGTGAGACCAAGAAGGTTAGTTAGTTGGTTTTTTAAAGATAGAAATAATAGCATGTTTGTATGTTGGTGAGAAGAATGGTCCAGTTGAGGAGGAGAAATTAATGATGCAGGAGACAGAGGGGACAGTTGCTGGAGGGATGTTCCTGGGTAAGTGAAAATCACAGAACCGCTGCCCCCCCCCACCCCCCCGGCTTCCTCAGTTTCTCCCGGGGTCTGTTCCCGGTAGACTGAGGCCCCCCAGGGCCTGGCCCACTTCTGCTGCCCAGCCCTGGCTCACCTGGGCCTTGTCCAGCAGTCCAAACACAGTGAAGATGTTGGTGTCCGGCCGGACCATGACAGCATGGGGCGGTATCTGTGCCAGGTTGCAGGCTGCAAACTGGGACAGCTCAGCCCGTGCCCCATTGGGACATAGCAGCTCATAGTCCTCCGACTTGAGGTCGGCAGCCCAGGGCTCAGAATTGTGGCCTGAGGGGTAGAGCAGTGTGGAGGGGGGGCGTTAGGGGGAGTAGGGAGGCTGCTATCTTCCTGGATCCCCAAATCCTTCACCAGGGGTAGGTGGCAGTGTCTGGCCAGCTCCCCAGCTCCACTCTCCAGGCGCTCTGTGGCATTGTCAGGTGAGAGAAGCAGCTGTGCTAATCCTATGGCAGGAGCCACCTCTAGCAGGGACTAGGGAGTACCTACTCTGTGACAGGCACTTCGCAAGAGCTGCTTCATCCTCATGATAGTAACACAGGGCAGGTATTAGTGTCCCCATTTTATAGGTGAGGAAACTGAGGCTCTTAATTACTCCCAGGCAAAGACTCCCATCTGTGTGTTACAGCCTCAGGCCTGAAGGTGGGGTGAGTTCCAGAAGCTGGTGGGTGATTTCCACCTCTAAGGGCTGAATTTCTCAAACCGGAGAGGGTATAGCATCACCCGTGGATGTAAGAAGCAGCTTTAAGGGCTCCTGGCTTGCAAAGAATCTCATTCAGGAGGTCTCGGGTGGGGCCCAGGAATCTGCATTTTAAACCAGCATCCCCAAGATCCTGAAGCAGGTGGTCCCAGGGCTTCCTGAAAAGACACTGCCCTGGGGAATCACACTGTCTTTGTGCCTTCATGCCTTCACTTAGCATCCACCCTCCTCCCGTTCCCAGAAGGAACTCCAGGTGGGCCAGAGGAGAGCTACAGATAAAAGGGAAATGGGTGGCCCAGGGTGGGGGGGCTCCCTCCCCACCTGCCGTTCTGCCCTGACCCCATCCCTGACCGCACCCGGCTCATGCAGGAGCACATGGCTCCCCCTCCACGGGCAGGCTGGGGCCAAGATTTGCAATACCAGCTGGTGTTTCCTTGCCTCTCGTGCTTCCCCTTGACCAATCCCCCACCCCTCCAGGTTGCAGCCCTGCCTTTCTGGATCGAGGGGAATCTCTGCCAGCCCCACCCACACACCCTGGCACTATGTGAATACGCCCAGAAGGGGGTCTCTCCAAATGGGCCGGAATCGAGTCTCTACCTTTTCAGTGGATAGGGACTTGAACTCCAGCCCAGTAAAGACTGTCATGTGTCCTGCACCACTGGTGTGTGGCCTGAGGTCTGTTCTTACCACATGGCCTGGGGGCTTTCTTGGCTGGTGTCTGGATTGTGTTGGGGACAGGGAATAGCACCCCCTAGACACATCTGGCCCTGCTCTGGCCAGAGCCCTGCTCACCTACCATTTGTGTTGTCAAAGACGGTCGTGTGCCTGACAAAGGCGACATCACCTGCATTCTCCACCAGGCACCTGCCACACGAGGGGACAGGGCGGGTGTCAGGAGGGCCCCAGCCTCTGCCTGGAGCCCTGCACTACCCAGCCTGCCACCGACGAGTACCTGAAGGCGCCGCTGTCGCCGTAGTACCTCTCCTGGCTGTTGCCCACGCACTTGTTGCGGCCCTGCTCGTCCCCCACGCAGAGTGCGCACAGTGAGGGTGGGTAGCTCTTGGGGTTGTTCACGGGCACGCAGCTGGCGTTGAAGAACTCGCTCACGGCTGGGGTGGAGGGGAAGGGCTGTGATGAGGGGCCGGTGGCAGAAAGGGTGGCAGGGAGGAGATGGGGGGCTGCTTCCCCACAAATCTGCCCACCCACCTGGCCCTGCGGTTCAAGGCCACCCATCTGCTCTGCCCCCCACCCAGCTCCAAGTGGCATGTCCCCTCTTGGGAGGATCTCAGGGATGGGGAATACAGAGGTTGCCTAGACACAGGAATCCTGTCGCCAGCCTCTGGCAAGTAGTCACCCAGCCTTTGCTTGAACTCCCTCAGGGACAGGGAACTCACTACCTCATAAGCTATTCTGTTCCAATCAGAGCAACTGCCCAGCTGTCTGGGAGTGGCAGGACCAACCCTAGCACCTTTTGAATGTTTGTGCTGGTGGTTGGAAAAGAATATGTTTTTGTTTTTTCTGAGTTACCAGCCAGGGCAGAGGTATGTGGCCAGTCAGCCCAAGGATCTTGCCAGCTTCTGACCACCTTCCTTTCACCATGAACGTTGAGTGATTTAGCACATGGGAAGGGCCTTGTGTATGGCACGGGGCAGGTGCTTGGCAAATGTTTCCGCCTCTGTCTCCAACTGAGTGCTTGTGAAGATACCTGGGCACTTCTGCAGAAGGCTGGCCACTTTCTAACAAGGTCCCCGAACTCAGAGCTGGCCACCCATCCCCAGCCAACCCCAAAGAAGAGCTCCCGAGTCTGTGTCCCTTGAAGGGTGGTACCTGTGAGGATGTCGCAGTCCTTGGGCCAGATGAAGCCTCTCTGGATGAGGGCACCCACGGGGATGTCCCAGCCCGCAGGGCTGCCAAAGCCCGAGTGGCAGGAGCGCTTGCCGCGGAGCTCGTCCAAGGGGAAGGCGTGGGAGCTATCCCGCCGCACCACGGCCACCACGAAGTATGAGTTGCTCCTGTCCTCCGCTGGGGAGAGAGGGATACCACACGCCTGAGAGCCAGGGGCCAGTCCCATGGGGCCCTTCCCCAAATCCATTCCCTCCTGTCTCCGCTGAGCGGGCGAGCCTGCCCCAGCTGCACAGGCCACGCAGCAAACCCGGCAGGGCCCTGCCTGCCCCCTTGCTGGGAAGCAGCCCGAGTGGCTCCACTTTTTTGTCCTCAGCCAAAGGGATTTCTTTCCTTCCACCCAGGTGTTATTTTTCTCACCCCTGGGAGAGAAGTGGTGGAGTAGCTGACAGCTACAGAAGCATTTATTTTTAAGCCCTGAGATTTCTCACACCAGCCCAGAGGTCACGGCGTAGGAGGACACAGGCCAAAGCCCCAACCCAGGCCATGGAGAAAGAGAATGAGCTGACGGTGGGGTACCCGAGGGCCCCTACACGGGCTGCGATGGTCCGGGCTGGGCAGCTGAGACCCAGGAGTCCAAAGGTCGGCAAACTTCGTATGGCCTGGATTGCAGGCTAAGAATGACTTTTATATTCTCAAAGGGTTATTTAAAAAGAAAAAGAATATGCAACAGAGACTGTGGTCTCAGACCCTTTACAGAAAGTTTTCCAGCCCCTTAGAGATGTTCATTGAACAGATGGGGAAACTGAGGCCGGGGCATGAGGGGCATGCCTGGTGACAGGCAGCAACCAGAAATGGCTGAGGGGGGCACATTTTTATATTTATAAAAACACCAACCACCTCCCAGCCACGGCCGGGCGGCGGGACTGCACTCACGGGCATACTGCTCCCCGGCCGCGGGAACCAGGCCGTATGTCTTCCCCGCCGCGTAAATGTCCTCGCCCCTCAGGGTCACAGCGTCAATATGCCCGGCCTGAAGGGAACAGAAAGAGAGGGCTGGGAGGCCCCGGGATGCTTCTGGATGCTGGATCCCCCGGGGTTGGCAGGGCCTGGTCTCTTGGGGCTTGTGGCCTCAGGCTCCCCTGCCCTGGGGAACCTGGGTGGGAGTGCCCCGTCCTGCCCATCCACCCTTTCCCCTCTTTGTGCAGACGCCTGCCCAGGAGGGCTGCTTGGAGCACGGGGGTGGGCGTGGGGGGGGGGTGGCGTGGGAACTAGGGGGTGCTGGAACCAGCCAGCACCCGCACTCCTACTCCTGGGCGTCTGCTCCACTCTCTCAGCGCTCGGTTAGCCGGGGTCTCCTGCTCCGAGCAAAGCATAGCACGACCCCTGCCCTCATGCTTGGTGTGGGGTCTCCCAGAGGACGGTGCTGGCACACAGCAAGAGTGTACTATGTTTGTCAAATCCATGTGCAAATGGAAGAATGACGCAGGTCTTGAAAGATGACACAGAAGAATGACATAGCCCCACCAGAGGAGGCAGCAAGATGGGCCCGGCACCCCCAGGTCGCCCACCCCCCACCCCACGTGTCCATTCGGAAGCCTCCTGAGAGGTGGCCCAGGACCCTGCAAAAGGGTTGACTGGTAATCAAGCCATAGTCGTGTGACAAACCCAAGGGAAGGCGTGCGGCTCGGGGAGAGAGGGGACACCCGCACCTAGGCAGGTGCCCCACACCACCGGGGAAGAGGCATGAAGTGCCGACGTTGGAGTAACAGGTGGTGACATCTACCCCCAGACCTGTTCCTCCCTACTGTGTCAGGGGGAACACACAGACCCTGGACCACGGTCCAGGCAACTGGCTGGACAGGAAATGGGCGTTGGAGCCACACTAGACACCGTCTCTGAGAATCACAGAAGCTAGAACTGAGGGTCTTTGAGCCTCTTGCTGTGGTCCCGAGGAACTCCTGACGTCTGCCCCTCTCCCCCCAGGGCCCCTGGGCAGCCCCCTGACCCTCTGCAAGCTCCCACTGAGAGGAGGCTCTCACCTAGGGGAGCTGGAACCCCCTCCCTGCATCTCTCCCTGCTCTGGGGCCCCTGGAACAACAGGGCAGCCTGCCAGGCATGACCCTGCACCCCAAAGCCCTTTCCTCAGTTCCGGCTGCGGCCCCTTCTCCGTCAGCCTCACGTGCAGGTGAGCTCAGCTCTGCACAGGGCCAGGCTTCCGCTGGCCCCTGGGGGAGGTGGATCGTCCACAAGCCAGCTGGCGACCTTTGCAAGTTACTTCCTCAGCCTCTGGGGAAACAGCCCCCTCTGCCTGTCCCCTGGGTTGGGGTGCTGGTCCCTGTGGCCCTTCCTCTCCCCTTTGCTCTGAGGACTTGTTGCTGGAGACATTCTCACCCTCCCCAGGAGGCCCGGGGGCCAGCGACGGTAAGGACCACCCCAGCACTGCCACCGCCTGCCCGCCCGGGCACGGCCCCCACCTGGATCTGCTCCATGCAGTGCTGGGGGGACTCCGCTGACACACACTGGATCTCGGGCTTGAGCCTCTGCCGGCCGAAGGCCACAGCCATGTCTCCACACTTCTGGATCTCGGGAGTAGACAGCACACACCAGCGCAGGTAGTGGGGCAGCCCTGTGTGGGGTGAGCATGTGGTCCCGCCAGGCTCCCCCTGCGGCGCAGGGCGGTGGGGCCGGTGCCACCACAGGGAGAACCTGGAGTCAGACTCAGGGGAAATTCTGGGTCTTTCTCTTAGCTGTGAGGCCAGGATACGTCATTGAACCATCTGATTTCGCCTCCTCGTACAGAAGGGGGATAACGGCACCTTTCTCACGGGGCTGTGAGAGGCTGGGGCGGACCACGGCCGCCATGTATCTAACTCAGCGCCTGGCACCTGTGTCACTGGCTGTAGGCAGAGGCTACATGGGGACAGCGCTAGAGGCAGGAAGCCCACTGTGGACCACTGCCATAGTCCAGCGAGACAGGACTGACCACGGCCATGGCCCTGGGTGGAGAGGCAGGAGCGAGAGGAAATGCCAGGCTGCGATGGCCCCTGCATGGAGGGGCAGGGAGTCCCTTCCCAAGACAGACCCTGGTGGTCCCGCTGCCACCTCCTGGGCAGGCGGGGCCCCCGTGCAGCGGGCTGTGCAATCGCAGAGCTGCTCTCCCAAACCCGGAGGCAGAGAAGTGGAAGCGACAGGTCCCCACAGAGTCTGAGGGGCACACGGTGGGCCTCCTGGGTGAGTGTCCTCCCCAGGCCACTTTCCCAGAGAGTCCTGCCATGCCTGAGAAGGGACAGGCGGACTTACGGTTGGGGTCACAGAGCAGACCCTTCATGGCATGCAGGTACTCGCGGCCCAGCCAGGCCTCGTAGGTCTGTGTGGCGATGGGCACGAGCTCCGAGGTGGAGTCCTTGAACAGCAGGTCCTTCCGGCCGTAGGCCCCAGAGCTGAACATCTGGAAGCTGCTGCCCTCGTGGCTGAACAGACGCTGTGTGTCCAGGGGTGGGGGCAGGGGCTGGTGAGCTGCTCCCAGGCCACACCCTTCCCGACCCGGCTCAACCACCACCTCCTTCTTCCTGTGACCTCAGGGTCATCCCCCTCCTCCTCCTCCTCGGCGCCTCTCCTGATTCCCTGTTTCCTTCCCCTGTGTGTTGCTAGTTCATCCTAGGTCATCCTGCTCGTCACACTCAGCTGTTTGGACACATGACTGATGGCCCAGGTGTGGACGGTGCTGAGGGCCAGCTGGGCAGCCGCAGTCTGGATGGGGTGAATCTAGCGGAAGCTGGGGTGCCCCCGGGAGTCGGAAACATTGCTGTTGCGAGCAGAGGTTTCAGCAAAACCTTATGTGCTGCATTTAACTAATGGTATACTGTGAAATGTACTCGTCGTGGCATTTTGCTTTCTGCTCCCGTGTTCTGGTTTTGGTCTTTAGAGGCACAAGTACAAGGAGCTTTCTCTGAGGGGGCTTGTGTCTGCTGGTCTCCCTCCACTGGCCAGCCTTCCTCCCTGTCACAGCGTGTCCCTCACTCACACTGACTTGGCCTGGGGCTGCACACCACAGGGGCCTGGATCCCCAGCCAGGGTCTGTCCTGGGAGGGTCTCTGGGTCCCGCCTCTCCTGGCCTTAGTTAGCCCTGAGCCCCAACTCTGGCAAGTGACAAGAAGGTCCAGCACCACCCGGGAAGCTGTGCAGGGCCCTGAGCCCACCTGGCCTTCGTTGAGCAGCCGGAAGATAAGGCCCCCATCTGTGTCAGCCCGGACCACCACGGCATGAGCAGGAACCCGGGCCAGGTGGCATTGCCTCCACTCGGTGACGTCAGCCCGGCTGCCATCCCGGCATAGCAGCTCAAAGTCCTGTGACAGCAGCTCCTGGTCCCAGGAGGGCAGGGTTTTCCCTGGGAAGACAGGAAGGCTGGGGTGAACCAACTTCTGAACAGAGAGGGGTTCAGGGAGGGCACCTACAAAGGCCTGGGAGAGGGAGGCTGGGGCGAGGCCAGTGTCATGGAGGGGAGAACCCAGGAGGCAGGAGGAGCAGAGCTGGGTGGCTGCACCCTGTAAGACCAGGTATCTACATAGCCTGTGTCTAGATACTCACATTTTCTACCTCTCACCAACTTGTATTACTAAAATGGATTGGAGATATCTGACAATAATACAATACATATAGACACGACTATTTATTCAAGATAGAAAGTGTAAGAAAATAAGAGCAGCTTAGGAGGAAAGAGATGAATGTACTGAGAGTCTAGAATTAACCACCCACTGCTGCCGTCAGGCACTAACTTTGGCTCTCAGTAGCGGGTGGGAGCCACGGTGGGAATATACCCGGACGGAATCTATCAGAACTGCGGCCCAGGGAGAGAAGGGTAACTCCCAGAGCATTGCCCACAACCCCAACTATTAATATTTTGGTGCATTTCCTTCACGTCCTCTTTTTCTATTTTATAACAATTTTTAATATGGTTAAAGACATAGTTCTCAGGCAATTTTGCATACTACTGGTTTTTCCACTTATATCTACCAAGTATTTTTATACAGTATTGGAAACTTTCCCTAAAACTCATTTATCTCTTCATAGAAAAGATTTATTTGAAAGAGTGACTTACTATTGACACCAAATCAGAATATTAAAAAGACTAATATTCAGGACTGTAACTAAACTACCAATAGTCTTACCTAACAATATTTTTATGACTCTTAAGACCAGGGGGAAAACCTGTACTAGGAAATAGGAAGGGAAAAGATAATTTGTAGGATCACAAAAATTTTCACTGCTAAGCTATTTAAAAACAAAATCCAGAAAACAACAGAGTAATACTTTGGAAGAACTCCACAGAGGTCACTGTTAATGCCACATGGTGGTTTATAGCTCCTAATTTCTCAGTGCAACTCTTTCCCCATCCCCGACTTTTCTTTCTTTTTAAACTGCTGCAGAACTGTCGGCTAGATCATCTCCCTTCCCACAAGACGATCGTCCTTTAGGTGCTTCCACCTGCCACTCCAGTTTCTCCTTGGCTAGGGACGATGAAAGTCCTGTCACTTCACTACTTGAGACATTTATGCCACTTCTACTGTTTTCCTCTTATCCATCTTTTTGCAAAAATATGCTCTTTAAAAAATTACTTCCTTAGATTAACATCAAAAATTTTAAAAAGCTGATTTTAGCCCAAGGCATCCCTATTCTTTGCCCGCCTTCCAATTCCTCCTTCTTGACTCATCTTGGGCCTCCGTCCAGGTGCCCATTTTGCAGGAAACCACCCTCTGTGCTCCATCCCTTTTCATATCCCTTGTTCTCCTCTTTCTCCAACCCGATTTGTGTTTGCCTTCATGGACATCAGACTCCATGGTGGGCTTTCTGATTTAAAAGGCAGAGATTAACAACAACAACAAAAGACAATGATTTTTTAAAAAAGGCAACCGACCAGATATTCTGGAATAGGCAAAACCACAGAGGTAAAAGTCTGAGTGGTGGTTGTTGGTGGGTGGGGAGGGACATAAACTGGCAGGAGCATGAGGGAACTTTTGGGGTGAGAGGTCTGTCCCAACAACATCTCGATTGTGGTGATGGTTATACAACTGTATGTTTTTGGCAAAATTCATAGAACTGTATTTCAAAAAGAGTAAATTTTGCTGCATGTAAATTATATCTCAATTTTCAAAAAAAGAAACAATGTTCAGGCAAATCCAAATGGAGGGACATTTTATAAAATAAATGCCAGTGTCATAAACAATGAAGACTGAGAAACTGTTGCAAGGTAAAGGAAACTAAAGAGATCTAACAATTACATACCATGTGTGATCATAGATTAGGTCCTGGGTCTGGAAAAAGTTGCTACAAAGGAGAGAACTGGGACAGTGAGTGAATCTGGAATATCGCCTGAAGATTAGGGAATAGTATTGTGTCAATATCACATTTCCTGAATGTGATTACTATGGCCAGGTGTACATGCTCTTGTTCCTAGGAGACACATACTAGAGTATTCAAGGTGTATGACACAGGCAAATGTACTCTCAAACGGTCAGAACACACACACACACACACACACACACACACACACACACACACACGTACAGAAAGAATGATAAATCAAATGAAGCCAAATGCTAAAAGTTGGAAACTGGGTAAAGAACAGTTGGGAGTTCATTGAATTATTCTTGCAACTTTCCTAAAGCTCAGTTATTTCAAAATTTAAAAATTTAGATGACAATGACATAATGGGTCAACATATAACACCAACCTATCTTAAATAGATCTTTCCAGGGAGGAGGGATGGCTTCTCCAGGCAAGAGGAGAAGAAGCCAGGAAGGAGCAGTAGATGAGATCCAGTGCAGAGGTCTGTGGACTTTGTAAAACGCAGCCCCCAGCTTCACGTGGAAGCAGAACCCAGCACCGGATATAAATCAGAGCAGGGCAGGGCTCTCAAGGGGCCCCTTGCCCCGCCCTGCAGGGTGGTGGGAACTCCACTGGTGAGACCCAGAGACTCAGAGCCAGCATCTGCACTAGGGCACTCGCTTCTGGCCCTGCCATCTGGGGGCCCTGCCCCAGGCAGCCCCAGCCTGAGACCCCGCTCAGACCCTGCGGGCCAGCCCCTCACTCACCATCGGTGTTCTCCAGCACCGTGCTGTGCTTCACAAAGGCCACATCCCCTGCCCCTTCCGCCAGGCACCTGTGGAGGAGAAACCGTGAGCCCTCGGGTCCCCGGCCGTCTTCCACCTCTGTTGGTCTGGCCGGGCTGGAGGGGTGGCTGAGGAGGGCATGGGTTTCACAGAGATGCAGGCCCAGGTTCCAGCTCCCCAGGGGCTGGCTGTGTGCCTTTGCCACGTTGTGGCCCCTTCCTAGTACCTGTTACCTGGAGAGCAGGGATGGGAAAGCAGCTCCCACAGGGCTGCTCTGCGGATGAGACACCTTTAGAACCCCGGGTAGACCCTGTGCAGCCTAGCCCGCCTGTACGGAGCAGGTGCCCCTACGGCAGCTGCCATCCTCAGCAGCCCTGACCCTCGGTTTTAAAGATGATTCTGCCCTGAGGCAGAGGATTGGACCATACCCTTTTTCATGCCATACCAAAAAATTTCTGAGTGGAAGGGACCGTGACTTTTATGTATTCTCTGTATGTCACCGCCCAGTGCAGGAGGCAGGTCAGGGCCTGCTGGGCCAAGGGGCTGCTTGGGTCCCTACAGCCAGAAAATAAGCAGGGATTGGGCTGGGGTGGGAGGGGTGACACAGGGGAGGGCTCCGAGAGTCAGGGAGAACAGGCAATGGCCAGGAACTCAGGGGTGCAGGAGGGGCCAGGGTCTCCTGCCCAGAGTGCTGAGGACGGCTTCTACTCTCTCTGTGCCAAAAACTGCATCAGCCCAGATCACACCCTGAAGTGTGGGCCCCAGCAGGCTTCATGGCTTCCGGGTGGAAACATCCAGGCAGCTAGAGGGACTCAGGAAGCTTCCACTCCAACTCCTGCTGAGCATGTTTCTTTGCTTGCAGGCAGAAGGAACTGGGCCACGAGCTGTTAGAGACTCTCTTTTGCATCCACGGAGGACTTATCCAAAGTGCCAGCCTGAATGAACCAGCGGCAGAGATGGGCCAGCCCCAAGTGTCAAGCCACCCCCCAACCCTGCCCTCCCTGCTGGTCTGAGACACCAGAATGGGGACATGGGAGTGGCCAGAAGGCTGGTTTTTCCATTTTCTTCTCTCCGAGCCCTCACCTCTCTAAATATACCAAACATGTTGATTTTATGAGCAAACCAGTTTGGCATATTCCAGTTTGATGTTTTAGACTAACCAGGGCACAGAACTGTATAAAGGGTGCTTTGACGAGGTACAACCCACACCGCCTCTTCCCCTCCAGGCCCTCTCTGGGCAAAGATGTTTCTCCTCAGCTCCTGTGGCCTCAGGTGCCTCAAGGGGGGCTCAGCTCCTCCCTGCCCGGCAGCCCCTCCCCCACACCCCTCACCGGAAGGCCCCGCTGTAGTCGTAGTATCTCTCCAGGGGGCTCTTGTCACACACCCCTTCCCCAGAGGTGTCACCCCTGCAGAGGCGACAGAGGGACTCCGAGTAACTGGTCTCTCCTGCCCCTGGGACGCAGCTGCCCCCAAAATAGTCGCTGACAGCTGTGGGAAGGAGGCAGAGAGAGATCACTCAGCAGGACTTTATGCAGACCCCATCCAGGCCCCTAAGGGACAGGTTGGCGACCCAGGCTGGAGTCAGGAGGGGGCCTGGGCTCTGCAGGGACCTCTTCCAGACTCTTCTGAGAATCCCTTCACTTTCTAGCTTAGCCTGAGAAAAACTGGGGACTGGATCAGATCAGTGATTCCCAAACTTGGCCCACAAGAGTAGCAACGGGCAGCTGTTGTTATTTAAAAATGGCTCAGGCCGGGTGGCTCACGCGGCAATCCTAGCACTTTGGGAGGCTGAGGCAGGAGGATCCCTCGAGCCAGGAGTTTGCAGTGAGCTATGAGGATGCCGCTGCACTCTAGTGCGGGCAACAAAGTGAGGCACTGTTAAAAAAAATAAGAAAGAAAGAAAGAAAAAGAAAAAAAAAAAGAAAAGAAAAAATGTAAAAATGGCTCAGGGGAACAAGACATTTACTCACAAATGACCACAAGGATAACTAAATATCAACTAGATACTGTTCTCATTGTGCATTTCATTTCCAAATCAGTGACAGGTGATCAATGAAAGGGGGAAAATAAAGAATTACTTAATGAGGATCATTAATTTGATAGTGCAGGGAGGGAAGGGAAGCCCAGTGGAAGCAGCCCTCGCTGGAGATGAGGTCGGGCGGGATCTGAGGACGTGCAGAGTTTTTTGGGTCCCTGACAGCACCAGGGCCCTGAATCCACCCCGTTCACAAATATTTACCCTGTGCCAGGAGAGGACGCCCTGCTGTCTGCACCCGAGCCAGTTGGCCACGCTCATCACTCGGCCAGACCGAGCTCTTGCAGAGCCAGCCCCAGGAGTAGACAGGCCAGTGACCGATAAGCCACCCACACCTGGCCACCATCTGAAAGGAGGCGGCTTCCGGGCTCTCTGGGGCGGCTGTGCTGGTTTACATGGCTGGTTAGCTAATTAACTGCTTGGCAGCTCTCTGGGTGCAAGTCAGCAGCCTGTTTGGGTCCTGAAAAAATAGCGTTTCTGGTCCTATGAAGCTGAGGACATGCTTCTACACCAAGTCCACACCTGGCGGGAGCCGCTCCTTGGCGACCCACTGCCTTCCCACCATGGGTTGGGCCCTGGGCCTGGCTGTGTTGCGTGGGGCCCAGTGACAGGTGTGAGTCGTAGGGGCCAGTCAACCAGGAACTCACGTGGTGGCAGCACGGGGCTGGCCAGCACAGTAGAGGGAGTGACTCCCTCACCACGTGTCAGGGAGGGACCTGGAGGAGGGGGGACTTTGCTGCACCCTGAAGGGGGTGAAGTGTGACAGTGAGGCCAGAGGGAGGCGACCCCAGTGAAGGGAGGAGTACAGCAGAGGAAAGGAGGGGGCAGCCCGGGCCCGCCGGGCCGCCCAAAGCCCTCACCTTTGAGCACGTCGCAGCCCATCACCGAGAGGCGGCCGCTCTCCACCAGGTAGCCCACAGGCACGTTCCAGCCAACCGTGCGGTTGATGCCCGTGTGGCAGGACTTCACGCCTTTCAGGGTGTTGATGGTCACGTGGGAGCTCCTCTTGACCACAGCCACCGCGTAATAGGAGGTACCAACCTCTAGCAGGGGAGAGGAGAGCAGTGAGGGTGGCAGGTGGAGCTCCAGGAAAGCTGCGGCACCACCCTGCCCGTGAGGGGCGTGTGCACGGACGCATGGGTGTGCGCCTGGATGTGTGCGTGGCGCCATGCTCACTGAGAGAGCAGTGGGTGCCATCCACATGTCTCATCATGAGACCCTGCCCTCCTCCAGCCCCATGACACTATCCTGGGATATTGATTCATTCATTGACTCTCCCTTCGCCTTCCCAGACCAGCTGGTGCTTAGCTGGGTCCACATTTGCCCACGTCTGGGGAGCTCTGTAGCCGGACACAGAGTAGAAGGAGCTTGCAAGTCTTTGATTTCCAAAAGCCCAGGCCCTCAGGAGAACTTGGAGAGGTTGAGGGGATGGTACCGTGGTTCTGGGACAAACAGTGGCTGGGAAGAGCAGGGGAGCAGGGCAGGGGCTGCCCCCGGATTAGGAGAGGTGATTTCCTGGTGCCAAGGGCATGGGGAGGCAGAGGCACAGAGAGAACTGGCAATGTGGTCCCAAGTCACCAAGACCCTGAATGGCCGTGGGATGCATGGGGGCTGGGCAAGGCTCTACAGCCATGAAAAGATTCCCCTGGGCCACATGTGTCCCAGAAGGGGCCATCCAGACAAGACACAGATGACTCATCCATGGGAGGAACTGATGACCAGAGGTCTCCATTGTGCACACACACACACGTGCACGAGCACACAAACTGCCCTGTGGGGGTGGGCTGTCCATGATCAGAGGAAGCTGAGCTCTAGAGAGTAAAGCCAGTGTTACTTTTGCACACCTGAGTCTGGCCCTGCCAACGTAAGCGATTTTGTGTGTACCACCCTCTGACTCACTGCCCTCGCTTTCCTTCTAGTTGCTTGAACCACTAGGATCTTTCCTGCTTGGAGTCTTTGTCAGGGCTCAGCTTAAACGTGGCCTCCCCAGAGCATCCTCCCGCGCTCCAGTCCAGCAGGCTTCCCCGCACCCCTCATTTTCCCTCTCACAGCCTCTCCTTTTCCTGCTGGCACCCACACGTGTCACTGCATTTTTCTGCGTATTTGTTTACCATCTGGCTCCTGCTCTCTGAGGGCAGGAGCAGCGTCTCTTGCGCTTACTGCTCGCTGCTCATGAGCGGCAGGTAGCAGGTGCTCGATAGACGTGCAGGATTAAGTAAAGGGGAAAAGCTGTGTGGGGGACCCATGGGACAGGGCAGTTTCTGGCCCGTGAGTGCAAAGGTTGGCTGGTTTGCAGGGTGGGACTGTGTCCTGCATCATCTGATGACCATGAATTCAACAAGTGCCCAGCTACTGCCTTCTGCAAGCGAGAGCCAGTGTGGAAGGTGGAGTGCCAGAGGGTATCCAAGGAGGAGGACCAGCCTCCTCCACAGGGACTAACTAGAGAGACGGGCAGCGCCTTAGCACAGGCACGTGGGAGTGGGCCGGGGCTTCAGGAGTGCAGGACGAGAGGCCCTTTGCGAGGAGAAGGTGACAGCGTGCTGGACTGTGACAGAGGCGGGCACTGGGCAAGCAGGGGTTGGGGGAGGTACAAAGAGCAGGCTGAGCTAGAGCCTCACCCAGTGTGAGGCGCATGGACTGGGCAGAGGAGCTCATAGTTCCCAGCATGTACCATGTGTCGGGTGGGCACGCACCCTGGCTCATTTTACCCGTGTGACAGGGCAGGTAACTGTTCCCCATTTTACAGGCCAGGGAGTGGAGGCTGCCCAAGGTCACCGAAGGTCATGGGAAGGGATGGAGCTGGGATTCATCCCCAAGTCTGCTGGGCTCTGCAGCTCCTGGTCACCACCTCTTCCCCGGCCCTATCCTCACTCCATGCTGCTTCTGACAGAGACACGCGAAAGTTTGCAGACAGCTGGGCGTGACTGACGCCTCGTCCACCCCAGGCAATTACGCAGGCAGCTCCACGCCCAACATGACACCAGGCATGGGCAGCTCCTCAGTGACAGCTTCGTGGGCAAAAGTTAGGGGGCTGGGCTCTCCACGAGGAAGAACAGACTCGGGTTGGCTCTCTGTGTCCCTGGTGCTCCTGTCCCCTGGGAGTTCAAGGGAGACTGAGGGGGCTCTCAGAGGGTTTGTCTGGCTGGGACTCCAGGACTGCTCTGTGGACAGGGCTAACGACCAGCTCAGCGGGCTAACGACGAGCTCAGTGGCTGCAAGGTTAGGCCAGGCCCGGCAAGAACAGTCTGGGCAACCGACTTCCAGATGCAGGGCCTTCCTCTCTCCTCCCTCGCTGCCGTCTTACCTTGATCATACACTTCGCCCACCACGGGCTTCAGGCCATGCTCCTTCCCTGCCTCGTAAATGGCTCCTCCGTCCAGGGTGATAGCATCGGCCTCCTGGGCCTGGTGAGAACATGTGGGCCAGCCAAGCCCGGCCCACCGGCCACTCAGCAGGGGACTCAGGGACACCCTGAAAAGGCCTGGAGGTCTACACTGTCCTGGCTTAGACTACACGCCCCTCTCCAACTGGGGCTCAGGGCTCTTCCCACTTACCAGGCCAAGGACTAACCTTGTTTTGCTAATTATGTTATTTAAAAAAATATTAATTATTAATTTTATAGGACTCATAATAGATATAAGTAGTAAAAAAAATCAGATAGAAAATGGTATGCAGTGAAAAGTGAGTTTCCCTCACTTTCCTGTTTCTCAGCCCCTGCCTCTGCTGTTAACCTGGGTTTTCTTGTTTTTTCTCTCTAAGACAGTCCATGTGGACTGAATCCCACACATACCCTCTTTAATTTTTTTCATTTTTATTTTCAGACACAAATGGCAGTGCACTATCAGTGTGTCATGGGATCCACGCACAGAATTATAGCTCAATATCATTGGTTTCCACCCTCACAGTGGAGCCTGACCCAGGGCCGATGATTGGATTAGGTCTTGGGGTCATATGAGGGGCAGAGCAGAAATGAAAGCCCAGGTATCCTCGTGCCTGCCCCCGAGGCACTCTCCCTGTCTTGTCCTGCTTGTGAAGACTGTCAGTGCCAGTGTAGCGGGTCTCCTGCCACTCAGACCTGCTGTCCCATCCTCTACTGCCCCACCCAGGACCGCGGCCCTTGCTCCTCCTTCCCCAGAAGCCGTACAAGCCCCATTCTGGAAAGCCTTGTGGCAGAGACAGTAAGTAATGTTGGGCCACTGAAGGGTCACCACGTCTGGGCTCTCCTTGGTGGGGTGGGTGGTGTCCCTGCTCTAGCAGGGGACTGTGGAAGGGAAATCCTGCCTCTCAGACACCTTTCCCCACTGGCACCCATCGGAGCAGTGGCGCTCCTGAGGACTTGCTCCTGAGGCCTCCCACCGCCTGGCCTGGGCCCTGCTGGAAACAAACTGGCCCTTGTTGTCGGGAAACTCAGGAGATCCTATCGCCCAGCCCCGGCAGGGGGAGGTCGCGGCCTTTCCCAGTGAATGAGGCTGTTGTGCACTCCCTCCTGAGTCAGAGCCCTCTTGTCTGGGCAGGGAGGAAGGGGGAGGACTCACCGTGATGAGCTGGATGCAGTGGTCCGTCGAGGTGCCCTGGACGCAGAGGAGGGAGGGCTGGATACCCGCTTCCTGGAAGGCCTTGCTCATGTCGCTGCATTTCTGCTGCTCTGGGTCTGAGGTGGTGCACCACCGCACCTCCATGCCGCCGAGCACTGGGGGCAGGGGACGGTGGGGTCCAGCTCCCCTGCCATGCCCAGACCGTGGCCCCACCACGGAGGGTGGCTCCAGCAGCTCTGGATAGCCAGTGCTCTGCACCAGCCCTGCCCTCCCATGGGGAGGCACCGAGGCCCAGGGACAGGGAAGGGGCCTGATTCATTGGCAAAGCCGAACACGGGACCATAGTATTCCTATGCTCAGGGCCTCTCTGACCAGGGACTCAGCTGTTGGCGAATGGAGTGGCTCACAACCTGGCCCATTCCAGAGGAGCGGGAAAGTCTGCAGGGTAGCTCTCAGCCACCCCCACCTCTCCCCACCTGCATGGTGCGAAGGAGCACTGGCTGGGGAGTCCTGGCAGGCTCTGTCACTTGGCAAGTTCATGCCCCTCTCCAGGCCTCCAAAAAGAGGGTGCTGGCCTGGGTTTCCTCCCCCAGCAGTGTCCCTGGGCCTTCCTGCACTGGGACAAGAGGCTGAGACGAGGTGGCTGTGAGTGGGCTGCCCTCGAGAAGCCTCGAACCCTCTCGGAGTGTCTGTGATTACGCCAGCTGCAAACCCACCCTCAGTGGGTACAGTGCCAGGCTCCTGCCAAGGGAAGGTGGCACACAGAGGGGAGGCTGAGGAGTCAGCAAGTTGGGTTCAGGTTCCCGCCTCTCTAGCTGGTGACTTCAGGCTGCTTATTTGACCTCTCTGAGTCTGTTTCATCTCCTGAGAAAGCAGGTGAAAAATCCACCTCTGTGTTGCACCCAAGCCTATGAAGAGAGCCCAAGACACAGATCCTCAGTGGACTTTTGCTTGGGCCCCACGCCTGACCCGGTCAGAGTCCCAGAGAGCTCCCAGGCTGGGGGCCCAGTGGGAGGGGGCCAGAGTTCCTTGAGCCTGATGACTTTGCAGACCTGAGCTCCTCCACTGGCGCCCTGGCCCAGCCTGGATTGCCAGAGGCCTGAGCTCAGGGAAACGCCCCCTCCCAGCACCCACCCCCAGCGCAGCCAGGTCACCAGCAACGAGGCTTGTGCTCTGCATCCTCACCCCAGGGTCACCACTGCAGCTTCCTCCACAGCCTCCCTCCAACTCCCGGGGAGCAGGGGAGGTGGGCTGTGGTTTCCTTTTTGGACTGATGAAGAATGCACCGTCTGCGGCCAGAGCCCTAACTGGAACTCCATCTCCTCAAGCCGTAGCCGTTCCCCAAGGTCCCGCCCCATGTCGCACCGTCCCTGCCCTGACTCCCTTGGGCGCCGACGATAGGGGACCCAGCTTCCGTCCCCCCACTTCCACCCTCGCAAGTGCAAGGCGCCCAGGAGCAGTCTCCGGTGCGGTCTCTCGTGCCCCTCCCTGCCAACCCTCTGAGCCCCAGCGGGAGAGCTGGGCTGCGCAGCCCCCAATCCCTTCCTGGGTTCCCACGCCCGTCAAGAGCCACCTCCGGGACGTCCTCTCGACAGTCCAAGGCTCTCCCCACCACGCCTCAGCCCACCCCTTTCCTTGGCGCGTCCGAAGCTTCGCTTTTTCAAAGGCCAGCTCAAGGCCGCCTCCTCCAAGGAGCCCTCCAGACATCCCAGTCGGCCCTAGTCAGTGCTGGTTCCCTCCACTGTCCTCGCCCGACGCCATACCCGCGCCTTCCCTGTCCCCCTCCCCAGGAGACTCAGGGCACACTTCCCAGCCCTGGGACCCTGCTCAGCGGGCTGGAGAGCTCTCGGACCCCCGCCCCGGCTGCTGCTCTCACGGGGGGCGGCGGGGCCTCACCGGTGCGCAGAGCCAGGAAGAGCCACAGAGTCACGCTGGAGCCCCGCATGGCGCCGTCGAGGGCTGGTGCGGGCAGGTCGGCTGTGCGTCCGCGTCTGAGCGGGTCGGCAGCCGCCGGATCTTTCTCCCTCCTTCCTTCCTCGCCCCGGCCCGCAGCTACTTAAGTGCGGCCGGGCGTGCCCCGGCCGAGTCCACGCCCCTGCGCCCAGGTCCCGCCTGGCGACCCGACACCTGGGCCGACCGGCCCGGCCTTGGCTTTCGCTCGGGCGCCCCCTGCTGGAGCCTCGCCCGGCGGGGCGAGGGGCCGGGCCTAACACGGCGGACCCCGCACAGCTGTCCGGGCTCTTTCCCCTCGACAGTCTGCCCCGCATTCCAGAGCATCCTCCCCTCCTCTTGTCCTAGAAAGATCCCAAATATCACGTCCACCTGGAGAAGGAAAAGCTCATATTCGGAAAGAAGAAGAGGTCAGAATCCCGGGTCTGAGCTGGAAGCGTGAAGCCCATCTAAAGCACACACTGGCCTCCCAACACCTTGCGCAAAGGAGGGACACAAACACGAACCCAGGTGGATTCCTCCGGGCTGCGGAGGAGCTGGCGCAGGGCACCTCGCAGTCCAGGCCACAGCCTCTCCTTGAGCCTAAAGAGCGGGGTGACTTGCTCCCGTCAGCGGCAGAGCTGGAACCCAGGTTCCTGGCAGAGCTAGCTCACTCCTCGTGCTTTGGAAGGTGGGAAGAGGACCAGGGAGGAATTGGGGGAAGCAGAAAAGGACAAAGAGGGAGAAGAGGGGAGGAAGAGAGTGAAAAATGTGACGGAGGAAGGGATGTGTGGACTATTTTTCTAGGCCAGTGGTTCTCAAAGTGTGGCCTGTTCTAAGATGATGAAATAAATAGCAGTGTCCTTAGCAAGCCTCACCCTCCTGACCATGAGGAGGAAAAGGCTCATTTTGGCACACACCGTGAGCAGCCTGGGGGTTACTGGCGGGACTTACGTCTATCCACTGAGGCATTCCTCTGGTAAAACTCCAAGGGACACTGATAAGGAGTCAGAACAGCTGCAACCTAGGAAGTTGGGTGAGCTCTTTCACAGTGGGGTCTTTCCCTTATTTCTTGGGGGTCATTCCTTAGCTGTGACTCATCAGTGACCTTGCTGTGTCTGGGACCCTGGGCCTTCTATCTGCATCCTGCCATTTCCTCAGCCCTAGCATGGGCATGGTTTTGTACTGATGCCTGTGTGCAGTGGGGGATTGACTCCGTGTAAGCCTGGATTCCGTCATTTCTGGGGTGCAGACATACCTGGGTGTGTCCAAGGAATGGGTAGGATGTAATGAGGGAGTAATAAGCCAATAATTTGACACATAAACAGCCTTCTTGAGGAGCAGAAGTTCTGAGGATGGTTTGGTCTCTGTGGTGGACTCACATTGAGGTTGGAGGAAGAGCATACAAACTAAAGGAAATGGTTTTACTAACACTTTGGTAAGATTGGGGCCCAAGCAAGTCTGCTTTGGGGACCTCCTGACCCTTCTCCATAATGTGAAATACAAAGAGCTCTTCTCCTCCACTCTGCCAAGGACACAGCTCCAGCTCTCCAAGGATTCAGGGCATGGAGCTTGCTCATCGGGGAATGGAGGAACTGTAGTAGATGCCATGGGATGGAAGATGGACTGCACTAAAGACAGCCTCTGGGGACTCCGAAGGGGGGTTGGCCTTTAACAGGAGGCTGAGAACTTCTATCAGCAGGTAGGGGCTAATGCACCAGCAAAACGTGGACGAACAACTCCTTTACCCAGAATCCTAGAAAAAAATTCTTTTTTTTTTTTTTTGCATTTCAACAGGCCATGATTTGTATTTTTCTATGTCTATGGGCCATAATGTCTTTGATTAACTAAGAACAAGCCCAACAACTTTTATTCTGGGGGACATTTGGCAGGGCTGGTTTGCCCAGGGAGCATTAGGAAGGGTGAACATTTGCAGAAATAATGGGAAATCAAACTTGCTGACTGGGTAAGAAGTCTGAATTTGTATATTGAGAACAATGGTAGATATATTGAGCAAGTTTTGTGAATAATTTTTTTTTTGCCTATTTAAAAGTATTTTTCCTATGGAGCTGGCCGTAGGGGAAGTCGTATTCATTTGGGCTATATTATAGTCTGCGTGTAAGCTTTTCAAAGGCGGACTTGCTTGCTCTTTCCTGTACTAATCACGGGGCCTTGAACATGGAGGATGATTTCTAAGTGTGAACTATTAAGTTTTAGGAGGTTATTAACTATCATTACTAGTGTCTGATGCTGCTGAGGGGGAAGAAACAAGAAGAGCTGCAGGATTTGGGGACTCGTGTGAGCAGTGTCCGTGGCACGGCCAGGGCTGAGGCTTGGCCAGGAAGGTGAGCTCCGGGAGGGCAGGGAAGGTGTCTTGCCCGCCGCCATTCTCAATGTCTAGCATCAGGTCTGGAATATAGTAGGTGGTATTATTTATTATAAATGAAGGGAATAGTGGACAGAGTATCTCTTTCAATATATTTGGCTAAGAAAGGAAGAGGAGAGAGGTTGATTTCAGAGGCTTCAGAGTCAAGGGTAAGAAGGGAATAGGGGAGATTTAATCATATGGGCAGAGCACAGTAGCCCATGGAAGGAGGAGACTGAAGATCTAGAAAAAGGGGGTAACTGGAGAAGATGTGAGGAAGATCAAGACAAGCAGAGAGGGCAATCTTGAAAGGAAAAGAGACAATGTTTCTTCCTTGGTTGGAGACAGGAAAGGCTCCAACTGAGTCAAGCCTGTAATTAAGTGTAAGTCCCTCAACGCTGAGCTCGGTTTATTATTTTAATTATCAAACCACAAAAGTTTTCTTTTCCTGAAAACATTACTTGCGGTCTAGACTTTAAAATGTAGAAGAAGAGGATTATAGAGGCTCAAAGAACTCTGGAGACATAGCTTTACATCCATTAATAAATTTCATTGAATATAAAATTTAATCAGAGCAGAAACCAGTGTAAAAGGAGGTAAAGAGTGAAAACATAAAATCAAATACTATATTTGGCTGTCACTAAGGCATTCAGAGAAATTATTTATACCCCAGCTATTTCCAAGGAGGGTTTCAGCTGACTTATGAAAACATACATGCATAAGGAAGATAAAATTGATACAAAAAGAGAAAAATCACAAAGCATGTTCAGGAAGGGAGATTATTATACCAGGAACCGGAAAGGAAAGTACTATAATTAAACAAAAAATTTGGTGGATTTAGAGATGTATAGTCAGACCTTTTTATCCACTCCCATCCCCTCCTCCATCCCTCCACCCCCGCCAATTTGCAAATGAAGTTACTGCCAGCACCCATAGGAGGCTGGTTTTCAGCCCAGTAAAAAGCCACAGCAGGGAAGACTTTACCTTGCTACACAGAGGCTGGCAGGTTCTAGAGAAGTGGAGGAGCTCTGCACTCTGACCTGCCATGGGTACTTCACTGGGGCAGAGGAATACAAGGTGAAACGCCACCTAGTCTGAAACACCTACGGAGATAAAAGCAGCACAGGAAGCACATGCTCAGTGTTAAGTGGACGCCCAGTGAGTACGACAGTTCAGGCATCCAGGCTGTAATTGAGAAGGCTTCTGCAGAAGGAGGGATTTAGGGCGGCCTTGAAGAAATTAGGGATTTGATAAGAGGACTCGGGTGGGGAGGACACAGCAGATGTGAGGTGGTGGTAGCAAGGTAGGAATCTGCGTGACAGACAGCAGTAAGACAAGCTCTGCAGAGGGTGTTTAAATAGGAGACATGGCTGGGGAGGTTAGTGGTGGCAGATGACTTATTGATTCTACACACTCTGTTTCAGGAATTATACTTTTATCAGTAAATTAGTTTGGGTTTAGGATACATGGAAGTCATTTAGGAGAGGGGAAGCACAAGCCAAGCTGCACTTTAGGGAAAGTCATTTGATGGACAGCTGGATCAGCAAGGGAGCAGACCAGAGGCTGGGAGGTGACGTTAGGGGCCACTGCAGTAACCCAGGCCTGGGGTCGGGGGCGGGGGGCGAGTAAAGATCTGAAAAGAGTAATGACAGTGGAAATGAGAGCAAGAAGAATATGATGTTCAGAAAGAATGAATAGTATTCAGTGACTGACTAGATTTTTAGGTTAGAGAAATGTCAAAAAGCACTAAGGTTAAAGTTAGGTGACTGAGAGAATATTCCACTAAGTCCAACCATTATTAGTCACGGGCAGAATCAGTTAAAAGGTTAGTAAAGCTTTTTCCTAGTAAGGTGAGTATGTCAGATAAACTAGACCTGAGCCAAGCACTGAACTTTCAGAGAAAGGAATCTATTTTCAAAAGATGTCTTTTCTAATCTTAAATACCACTAGGGAAGTAGATATTTTTGATCAAGTGACACAAGATTTAGAAAACCTTTTTGTAGAGGCTCATAGCACGGAACATATGGGACTTTCATACACTTCGTCTTGTCTTTAGCTATCCCATCTGTGAGGTAAATGAACCTAATTTTAGACATCCTAAAGAAGAAAGATTACATCACTCCTAGTCTTTTTTCCATCATAAAATTGTTATATCATTAATTCATTAGTAAGTTTCACATGCTAATTGTTTTGTGTGCAGACTTCTATATAGTTAAGTCATTATACTGTACAAATTGTCCAAATGAAACTGGTCATTAACAGTTGATAGGCAGAAATAGGGATAAATACCAGTATTTCCTAAGTGTTAGTCTAGAGTGACCTTTTTCATTTTTAAACAGAGGTGAGAAGTCATATTGTGATAAAAATGGGAAAACACTGAACAAGGTCATCTGTGCCATCTGCACTCAGGAAAGAGCATCACACCAATCAGTGGAGCCACCTCTGACCAAGAAGTCCTTAAGTACACTGCACTAGAATTAGATTTCTATAAATCACATAATATCAGTAATATTTAAAACTCACAGAGGGCCAAGTGTGGTAGTGTGCGCCTGTAATCCCACCTACGTGGAAGGCTGAAGAGGAACCACCTGAGCCCAGGAGTTCAAAGCTGCAGTGAGCGATGACTGCATCCGTGAATAGCCATTGCACTCCAGCCTGTGCAACGAAGTGATACCCTGTCTCTAAAACTAAACTAAAATGCACAGAGGTTACCACCTAAAGAAAATAGTTAATGATTTTGAAAAACAAACTATAATCCTTTGTCTGGAATTCAACAAACAAGATTGTCTTAAAATATCAGGGCTTTGTCTCCATGGACTCTTTTCTACATTGTAAGAAGGCTGTTAGACGATCCCACTTTTACCGAATGGCTTGTTTTCAGTTTGTTGCTCAGATTATTTTCTTCTCATTTACTACTACGTCTATTTACATCCTAAATAGACGTTTATTTTGTTTAGGACACCAGCAATGAGAATCTGGCACCAGGTACTGGCATACTCAGCTATTGGAACATGAGAGTGTTATTCCTGAGGGTTTGAAATTCTGAAGTGCTCATTCTTGTATGTTTCCTGCTTTAGGCACAAGCTCCTTCTGTAGATAGTCTCTTGGGGTCTATTCTGCGCTTGTTTTAGGATGATAGGCCCCTGTGCAAGTGCCTAAATATGTGATGCTCACAGTATTGATGGAGGTGGGGTGGGGCCTGTATGGCTTTCAGCATCAGAAACCCATTTCCACTTGTTGCTTGCTCTTTGTTCCTGCAGCTCTAGGGTGGTAAAGAAATATGCAGCTATAGTGGGGAAAACCGAAATAATCCAAGTCTTTCAACTAGTGAATGGATAAATTAAGTTTGGTACATCTACAAAATGGACTACTACTCAGCAATGAAAACTAACAAACTATTGATACGTGCAGCAACATGGATAAATCTCTGATGCAATTTGCTAAGAAGCCAGGCCCCAAATGCTGCATATGATTTATGATTCCATCATATGATTTGTGATTCCATCTATATGACACTCTGGGAAAGGTAAAACTATACGCACTAACAGATTAGTGGTCACAACCACAACCTCACAAGAGGTTGGGGGTGGGAGGAGAAATTGACTACGTAGGGGGCAAGCATCAGATAACGTTTTTGGATGATGGAACTGTTCTGTATTCTTGATTGTGGTGGTGGTTACATGACTCTATGCATGTGTCGAGACAGAACCATACACCAAAGAGAGTGAATTTTACTGTAGATAAATAAAAAAATATATAAGGAAGGATAGTGGCTTGCCTTGGGGTAGTAGTGACTGGGAGGAAGCTGAATCGGTTCCCTGGGGTGCTGGTCATGCTCTATTTTTTGTGCTTCATTCTGGTTACATAAGATAATGTTGATTTGTAAAAGTTTATTGAGGTATATGTATACTTATGTATAATTATACAGTTTGCATATGTATGTTACACTTAAATAAAAAGTTAAAAAAAAAAAGCGGGAGAGAATTCCAGCCTTCACCATTCTCTGGTATCTTTCCTCTAAATCTTCCTTTATCTGTTTATTACTACTATAGGTGATAGACTGCTAGGAAAATCATAGCGTGAAACTCTCCCTGCTTAGGTTTAGTGAGTACCTGTTCCCAAAGTCTCCAACAATGATGTCAAGTTACCTATCAGTTCTGTTCACAATGCTGTTTAGCAGACCAGGATTTATTCTTTTGCTGGCCTTTAGGTAACCATAGTTAGGGGTGGAATGGAGAAAGACCTGGTAGTGGAAAGTCAATGAGTACGTAATGACTATTCTATTTTTTTAAAAAAATTTTACTTCTTATAATATGAAGGGGGGGAATGAGGAAGGGAGTTCATTTTTTTTTTTTTGAGACAGGGTCTTGCTTTGTTGCCCTGGGTAGAGTGCAGTGATGTCATCGTAGCTCACTGCAGCCTCAAACTCCTAGGCTCAAGCGATCCTCCTGCCTCAGCCTCCTGAGTAGCTGGACTATGGGCATGTGCCCTGACACCCAGCTAATTTTTCTATTTTAAGTAGAGACAGGGTCTCACTCTTACTCAGGCTGGTCTTGAACTGAGCTCAGTAATCCTCCTGCCTGAGCCTCCCAGAGTGCTAGGATTACAGGCATGAGCCACTGTGCCCAGCCAAGTATGATTTTTCACACTATTGTCTTATCCTGTTTCTAGACTCTCAGCAATTAATGTTCTGGAGAATTGTTAAGGACTGCTGGGTCTAGGACTGTACAGAGACGAGCATGGTTTATAAAACTTTGATGTTTTCCAGTCCACGTCTGAAGTTGAGTTAGGGTGGACCACAATGCATAGATAACATCTCTGACAAAAAATAGGTATCCTTAGAAGAGATGAGCAAACATCATGAGACTGAAATGTAAATAATTTCTTTACTGAAGTCTGTCAAAGGAAATTTCTCTATAGGTGGTGAAGAATGGTGGACAGTATTCTTCTCTTAGTCTTCTGCTACCAACCATAAACACACCCCAGAGTAAGGGGAAGAACAGGTACTGAGTGTGAGGTATCAGAAAATGTAACTGGTATTTTTTATATCCTATTTTATTTAACCCTTACAACAATCCTGCAAAGTAGTTATTAAAATCCTATTTCAAATATGGCAAAATTAAGGGTCAGGTTAATTTGCATAAGGAGAGATGAACAATTCCAGGCTTGAGTCCAAAGGAAAAGGGAATTAGCTTTTAGAGTGTGCGAGGTGCTAGTCCCCTTTATTTGTAATCTTACTGATCCTTAGACTATCTCCATTTTACAGATAAGTAAACAGTAAAAGGGATGACATGACTTGCCCTAGGTTATTTACATAACCAGTAAGTGGCAGAGTGGCACTCAAATCCAGCCCACATTCTTCACATTAAGAGTACACTGCCGGCCAGGCGCGGTGGCTCACGCCTGTAATCCTAGCACTCTGGGAGGCCGAGGCGGGTGGATCGCTCAAAGTCAGGAGTTCGAGACCAGCCTGAGCAAGAGCAAGACCCTGTCTCTACTAAAAATAGAAAGAAATTATATGGACAGCTAAAAATATCCATAGAAAAAATTAGCCGGGCATGGTGCCACATGCCTGTAGTCCCAGCTACTCGGGAGGCTGAGGCAGAAGGATCGCTTAAGCCCAGGAGTTTGAGGTTGCTGTGAGCTAGGCTGACGCCACGGCACTCACTCTAGCTGGGCAACAGAGCGAGACTCTGTCTCAAAAAAAAAAAAAAAAAAAGAGTACACTGCTGCCAAAGTCAGTGACAGCTGTACTGTGCATCTTTGGAGGAAGATAAATGGAATCTTAAACATTGGACTAAAGCACCATATGATCTAAAAATGGGTCCGAAAACTGACACCCAGGTTTTCCCCTATCTTTTCAAAATGCAAATTCCTCACTGAAATATCATAAACTTACTGATATCAAATCCCCAGGGATTGAATAGCCCACTAATTCAGCTCATAGCATGGGAAGGAAAGGAATTGGTATTGGTAGGAAAACCATTTTGTAGGAGTCAGGAGTTAAAGGTTCTAATCCTGGCTCTGCTCCTGATTTGCAGTGTAACTGGTTAAAACATGGGAATCTCTGGGCTTCACTTTCACCACATGTAAATTAAGAATATTCAAGGCAGAGAATTTTGGGAGGTATAACTGTTCTAATATTTTAGAAGACAAATTTTCCTCATCATTAAAGTCCCTGAATTGCCGTCTTTGGAGTTTAAATACTATGTAGTGTTTAGCAGTATTTGTTTTTTTTTTTTTTTTTGAGGCAGAGTCTCACTCTGTTACCCGGGCTAGAGTGCTGTGGCATCAGCCTACCGCACAGCAACCTCAAACTCCTGGGCTCAAGCGATCCTTCTGCCTCAGCCTCCCAAGTAGCTGGGACTACAGGCATGTGGCACCATGCCCGGCTAATTTTTTCTATATATATATTTAGCTGTCCATATACTTTCTTTCTATTTTTAGTAGAGACGGGGTCTCGCTCTTGCTCAGGCTGGTCTCGAACTGAGCTCCAACGATCCGCACACCTCGGCCTCCCAGAGTGCTAGGATTACAGGCGTGAGCCACCGCGCCGGCCAAGCAGTATCTGTTAACCAGAGTATTTTGCTGGAATGAGCTCTGCAGGGTTGCTTCCATCATTTATTGAGGCGCCCTAGGCAGTTATGGAACAAAAAGCAACCAGGAATGTGCAGCCAAATTTAAGAGGCATTTTTCTTTTTGCCAACTTAAGGATATTAAGGGGCATATCAAAAAATAGGAATTTCATAAATCATTTGCAAATGTGTATTATTCCCTGTGCATTAGAATAGTATGCTTTTTTCTAATGAATACTGTTTCAATTTTGGTTCTAAAGAGGTTCTTTCTTTGCATGTCACTGTAACAGGGCTAGGCTGACTAGTTTCTTGGAAACAGTCTTTTCAGTTGTGATGGGAGTGACTTGTTCTATGGGTCTGTCCTTACTAATTGTCTGACTCTGGGCAAGGATTTCATCTCTTTCCTTCTTTGTAAAGGGTGCTAGAATGGCAATTTAAGTCACAGTGCTTTACAGAGTGGGGACTGAAAAATGAGGCAGCATAGTATATTGGATAGAATGTAGACTTGGGGCAGAGAGACTTGGACCTGAATACCAAACACTGCCATTTATTAGCTAAATCATCTTGGGCAAGTGATTCACTTAAGCCTTATAGTAGGGCTAGTAACACTTACCACTTAAAAAAAAAAAAACACTAAGTGGTAATATACTAAAGCAGCTATTGCACAATATTCAGCAATTAGTAATTTCATTATTAATTCCATACAATCTAGAAAGCTGCACAAATGTTAGTATTTTCTTACCAAATCACTTAACAAGGACAACCAGAAAGCAATGTTAACATAATTTTAACACACAAATAGCATCATTTTATAACCTCTTTATATTCTGCAACATGTGACTATTTAGTAAAGACTTTAAAATGGTTTATGCTGGGGTGTTGCTGTAAGGTGATTTCTGAAGCTCTTGAGATTTTACAACAATTTTCTTCTATTATGTTCACCTTTGGCAACAACCTACTATATTTGTGTAACAGCTATAGTATATATGTATTTCAATGTGTTAAAAGTTCCAAAACCCACAGAAGAAATCTTGATTAGGTTGCCTAATGGCTTTTGAATTCAATTTATAAATTACATGATGCCTCAAATTGTTCCAAGAAAATGTGAGCATATAAGATAATTTTTGCTTTCAAAATTCAAGACACATTTAACATATGAATTTTACAATAAAGTTTATTAGCTGTTCTCCTCTTCTTCATAAATGGAATGGATAATGTTGATAATTCTTTACAAACCAGTACTCATTTTTTTTAAGAAACTATAACGAGGAGGTTGTCAAAAACAAATATTTAATAAACAACTCCAAAGACCAATGGGAAGCCAAATGATATTATTAATATAAAGGACCAGAGAAATTGACTTCTGAAGTAGTTTCTACCTTTCACTAAAATTTCTTAAAATTGCTCAACATGAAGATCTGTGCAACCCTAGTGCAGAGCAGCAGATGAAAGTTGTCTGAGGGAAAAACACACACATAAATGGAGCTTTTGCCTGTTTTCCTATTAATAAAAGGAAGAGAACTAGAAGGAAAGGCAGAGAACCAAACTCAAACTTGATGACAAGAACAGCAAGGACAAAAAAACCCAGGAACCATTTGAAAACGTCTGTAGAAAAGAGGAGAATATGCTCATACTTTTACTTACAATGTAATTTCCCTAAATGTTTCTCCTCACAACCACCATACCCCCATTTTCAGTTCACATGATTTAAGAGGATAAGTCTATTCAATTAATATTTAATTTAAAAACCAAACAAAAAGTTAGGAGGTGGCAAAAGAAAAAAAATATATTTTAAATATATATATATATGTTTGTGTGTGTGTGCAACTATGTAAAGAAAATAATTCCCATAGTTACAGAGTTTAGTTAAAGAAAGTTTTATATATATTTATATATATATTTTATTATAACAAAATAGGCAGTTATTATGGGTAAAATATTCATTAAAATCTGACCCCTAAGAATACACTTAAAGTTTTAGGCTATGAATTGGACTCCTTTTCCATTGCCAAAATGATTACTACATCACCACTGTATGTCTGTTTTGTCTGTATTTATGTCTATGAAATTTTCTCAACCCTCTGAGTAAACGGTAAGCTCCCTTAGCACCTAAACATGGCCTCAATTCAGAAAATGTGATGGTCATCATGTATGAACAACTTTTATAAGACACTATAAATAGTGTCATGCAAGTAGATTAAAAACATTTGAACACTGTTATTCCTAGCAAATGTGTTGGGAAAAAACCCCCCTCAAACAAACAATAAAAGACTTTAAGAACTCTTATGAAAAATGAATATCCCTTGTGAAATTATGGAAATTAACTCAGACATTAATTTTGAAATTTAAAAAAAACATATTTTCCTTATTTGTCTATAATGAAATAATTGCTTTGATAACAGAAGCCAATTGAGAAAAGGATTTGAGAGCTAATACATTGGCCAAACCATGCTATTAAAGTTAAACGTGCATAGTTGCTCAGAGTCTACTAAATCACTGATTAAAACCACTTTTTCATTTGTATTGAAATTTGAAAAGGATGCATATAAAGCTTTTCTGAAAATCTCTTAAAGTTACTTTCCCTTAAACATTAAGGAATTTTACCACAATTTCTGCGTCTCCCTGAACCCTTAATAGCTGGTCAGGCCATTCCATCTTTAGTTCTGAAAAATGGCCACAAACCAATAGTGACATAAAATAATACAGATGATAAAACTTGAAGGAGACACCAGATGTCAAAAATAAGTGCAACTGCAGACCATGATGCATGTGATATGATTCAACATGAAAGGAGTATTGAAGATAGACTCCAGAGGAAAGGGCAAAGAAGTGTCAAAATGAGATTGTGGAAAAGAGCAATAGAGAAACATCAATTTTCATAACTTTTCTTTTGCTGGAACCCAGATGTAAGGACCAGACTGTTCTTCTATGATCTGCTTCACTTGGTTGTAAATGTCTTCCAGCGTATCTCCCTGTACAATAGCTGTAATGATAGAAACAAAATCAGAAATCTCCATTAATTGTCTACTTTTGCCATTACAATTATCGGTGAAAAAGAAGCAAAATCTTAGAAATAGTTATTCATCCAGGAAGAGTCATCATTTATGTATTGTTTACTTAGGAAAAACTGTTCATTTCATTAATTTTCCTATTTGTATAATACAAAAATTTTTACTTTTAAAAATTGGTCAAAAAATGGTATTTGGTACCAGGCATGGTAGGTCATGCCTATAATCTTAGCACTCTGGGAGGCCAAGGTGGGAGGATTGCTTGAGCCCAGGAGGTTGAGACCACCCTGGGCAATAGTGAGACCCTATCTCTACAAAAACTAAAAAAATTAGCCAGGCATGGTGGTGTGTACCTGTAGTCCCAGCTACTCAGGAGGCTGAGCAAGAAGGTTGCTTGAGTCCAGGAGTTCGAGGTTACAGTGAGCTATGATGATGCCACTGCCGCCTCTAACCTGGGCAACAGAGACACTGCCTCAAGGAAAAAGAAGAAGGTATTTGGTGGTTTTTTCTTTTGCTTATTGTTTTATCACCTAAGCATGTAATAGCTTTATTCTTTTAAAACAAATTATGTATTTCCTTAACTTTTCTGATTTCTCCACAAATTTATATGGAAAAAAAGGAGGATGGGTACAGTACCGCAGAAAGCAAGCAAGCATGTCTGCGTTTCTGTGTTATTTTGTTGGGGCGGGGGTAGGATCTTGGAGGAAAAGAGTTAATTATAGATTGATATTACTTTCTTCAGTATGTTGTTATGTCAGGTACTATAGCGTAGGTGAACTGAGATACATAATCTGGCTTGTTAGTGGTTAGACTAACCACTAACTATTAAAATCAATATTGGGTAAGTTTATTTGCTGCCTAAAATAATGTGTGAATAAAAAACATAGTAACAATTACTAGTAACTATTCTTTGGGCATAGCCGAAGTTCCTGAGAACTGTGAGGAATAAAGATCAGCTAACAAAACAAAACAAAACAAAACAAAAAGTCTTGCCAGACGGCACTAAGCTTGAGTAACTTTTAAAGAAAACAGTAAATGTTTATATATAAATGAAATAATTCAGAATTATAAGTCAATAAGTCATTTATTAAGCTACAAAAAGATGCCTAGTGATTTTGGAAGAGCATCACAGATAGATTTCCCTGGTCTCAAAAACCTAGCATAAAATGTCATATGGAGATTTTAAATAAAATTGTGTATTTGATGGTCATGATTACATATGCATAAGGAGGGTGTATGTCTGTAGAGTGGGCTTACAACTTATGTAGCTAAGAATGCCTGAGTAACCAAAAATTTTAAATAACACAATTTTCACTAGTATTCGTTTTGTGAGAGTTCACATTTTGAACTAAATATAGACATGGCTTAATGTCCTTGAAGAAGACACAGTTCATTTGACAAAACACTTGGTTCATCAGTTTGGCATCCTGATGCACTCCAACAGCATATGGCAGAATCTCATAGCGTTTCATAGCGTAGGTTGACAACAGCATACAATGACTTATTTTAGGAAGAAAGCGTTACTTGGGAGTTAGCTTGTAAAACATATATATTTTGCTTACTTTGTAAATTCATTATGGAATAAAAAATTTGGAAAGCATAAGACTACAGGCACCTTAATTACATGATTAAAATTAACATCAGAAATAATGATACAAATAGACATCATAAACGTCCTGTAAGCACAAAGATTACATTATTGCTTCATTAATATCCCTGCTCAAAATGCATAACCTAAATCTAATCATTAGAAAATGTCAAATCCAAATCAAGGGGGAGGACATTCTACAAGAGAACTGGCCTGGCCTTCACTCTTAAACATTGTCAAGGTCATGAACAACAAGTAAAGACTGAGGAACCGTTCTAGATGACTAAAGAATATGATAACTTAATGCAACATGTGTCCCTGGATTGGATCTTGGGATAGGAAAAACATTTTTTTTTTCCATTTTGCTCTATAAGGTACTGGTGAAATAGTAATAATACTACTACTAGTGGAATAATAATAAGACCTATAGTTAGATGAGATGTTATCAATGTTAAATTTCTTGATTTTGACAATAGTATCACGATTATACAAGGGAATGTCCTTGTTTTGGGGGAAATACACACTGAAGTATTTAGAAGTAAAGGGGCATCTGCCTGCAACTTACTCTCAAATGTTTCAATTAAAAATGTGGTAAAATGTTAACATTTGACAAATATGGATGAACAGCATATAAAACTTCCCTGTACTATTCTTGCAACTTCTCTGTAAGTCTGAAATTAAAAAAAAAAAGCACATGGCTTACAATACAATGACACTTATCGGTACTCAGTGTGAACACCAAATATAGGCTGATCATTATTTCAAACAAACAAGTAACAACAAAAACCTATCCAATGAATAATTTAAAGGACAAACTGAATAAGATAAGATTATTAGGAATTGTTCCCCACTCTTCTCTTTTTAAACAAATAATATTTTAAAAGAAATCAAAAGACAACTAATCTTTGACAAAGGGCCAATAATATAAGATGGGGGAAAGGCCAGTGTCTTAAATATCCACATGCAAAAGAATGAAATTGGACCCTTATTTTACTCATATACAAAAATTAACTTGAAACAGATTAAAGACCTAAATGTTAAAACCTGAAACCATGAAACTCCTAAAAGAAAGCAGGGAAAAAGCTCCCTGATATTGGTCTTGGCCATGATTTTTTGGATATGACACCAAAAGCACAGGCAACAAAATAAAAAAATAATCAAGTGGGAATGCTATATATCAAATGAAAAACCTTCTACTGTACAGCAAAGGAAACAATCAACAAAATGAAAAGGCGACCTATTTAGAAAGGGAAAAATATTTGCAAAACATATAACTAATGAGGGGTTAATATTCAAAATATATAAGAAGCTCATAAAATTTCATAGGAAAAAAACTGAATAATCCATTTAAAAACAGGCAAAGGACCTGAAAAGACATTTTTCCAAAGTAGACAAATGGCTAGGAGACATATTAAACAGTGTCCAACCTCACTGATCATCAGGGAAATATAAATCAAAACCATAATGAGGTATCATCTCACACCTATTTAGATAGCTATTATCAAAAAGACAAGGGATAACAAGTATTGACAATGGTATGGAGAAAAGGGAACGCTTGTACACTGTTGGTGGGATGTAAATTACCACAGCCATTATGGAAAACAGTATGGATGTTTCTCAAAAAATTAAAGATAGAACTACCATATGATCACGCAATCCCACTACTGGGTATACATCCAAAGGAAATGAAATTGGTATGCTGAAGAGATATCAGCACTATCATGTTCATTGCAGCATAATTTACAATAGCCAAGATATGAACACAACCTAAGTGTCTGGCAACAGATGAATGGATAAAGAAAATATGGTATATATACACAATGGAATATTATCCAGCCATAACAAAGAAGGAAATCCTATCATCTGTGACAACATGGGTGAATGTGGAGGACATTATTCTAAGTGAAATAAGCCAGATGCAGAAAAGCAAATACTATATGATCTTACGTATATGTGAAATCTAAAAATGTTGAAATCCTAGAAGCACAGAGTAGAATGGTGGTTGCCAGGGACTGTGGGGTAGGAGAAATGGGGAGATGTTGGTCAAAGGGTATAAACTCTGAGGTATAAGATGAATAAGTTTTGGGGATCTAATGTATAGCATGGTGACAATAATTAATAAAGAGTAGATCTTAAGTGTCCTCACCACATACACACAAAATGGTAAGTATGTGTAGTGATAAGTGCGTTAACTTGATTCTGGTAATCAATTCACAATGTATATGTATATCAAATCACATTATACACCTTGAATATATACAGATTTTGTCAATGATACCTCAACACAGCTGGAAAAAAATAGGTCAATATTTACAAAGGATAAGAGAAAAACAGAATTGCATAGAAGAAACCAAATATCTAAATCTATTTTTCCTTTGGTCAAGTAGGAATTATTCCTGTACGTGTTGTTCTAATCAATAACCTAAGAAACACTAAATTTCAAGATTCCTCATCACCACTGTCTATGCTAGATGAATTCTCCACAGGACAAAACCACGGACCTTAAGAGTTTATTCTGAAAATGGCAGTTCTAGTTACTACTGGTAGATGTAGGCATAGTTCAGAATTCTTTTGAATGGGTCAGTTTATATGGATTCAAAGCAAAATTCTATCATAAAGGGCACTGTAACACATGGTTCCAACCTGTGAAATGTTCAGTAAACTCTTGTTCCAGTTTCATGGCCCTCTCAAACGTTTTTCTGGCTTGTTCTTCTGTTAGACGCTTATTCATTTCCCTATGCAAATAAATTTAGAAATCAGTAATTACCACATTATAATAATTTTTGAAAAAAGACATAAAACATACAATCATGAAAAGTTGAGCTCTGCTGAAAATATGAATGTCATTAAAAAGCAGATTCAGTCACTGAATATGTTGCCTCATACTTGGAATGACAGAAGGGTTCCAACACATTCTTCATTGGCTTAAAGAAGCCAAAAAAAAACCCTAAGCATTAATCTGTGACATTTTTGACTTTGATGAAAATTTTATATTAAAATATGACTTATAGATCTACCTACCAACTTATAGAAAATAAGGGGGACAATGAACATATTGAACACCACCATGAGAAGGCAATCAGAAAGTACAGTCTGGGGAAAATTTTGCAGAAGTTACCTGTTTTTTTCAACAAATAAATAGGTGGGAGGGGGGAGATGTGGAGGAAGAATCTATAGACTGAAAAACTTAACCAACTTCCATAAATAGGTCTTATTTGGAACTTGATTACAATAAAAAAATTGAAAAAACATAAACAAAACTTATGAAACAATTAGGAAAATTGGAACTATTTGATAATGTAAAAGAATTATTGTTAATTACTTTAAGTATGACAATTACAGTGATGATTTTTCTGATAAAGAATTATCTTCCAAATATATATTGAAATAAATGGATAAAATGATATGATGTCTGGGATTTGTTTCAAAATAACCTGGAATGAAGTTGCAAGGAGGTGTGTGTGTGGGGGGAAGATGAAACAAATTGGTCATAAGCTGATATTTACTGTTGTACCTGGGTGATGGGCATATAGAAGTTTAGTCCCTAAATATTTTGCCATTAAGTATGATGTTTGCTTTGATATTTTGTAGTTATTGTCTAGTGTTCTTTCATCTCACCCTACAAGATTCCCTTCAGCATTACCACTAGGGTAGGTCTAGCGGTAATGAAGTCCCTCACCTTTTGTTTATCTGGGAATGTCTTAATTTCTCCCTCATTTTTGAGGGATATTTTGCCAGATACAGGATTCTTGGTTGAAGGTCTCCCCCCTCCCCCAGTGTTTGAATACATCAACCCACTGCCTTCTGGCCTCCAAAGGTTCTGATGAAAAATCTGCTGACAATCTTACTGGGAAATCCCTTGTATGTGATGAGTTGCTTCTCTATTGCTGCTTTCAAGATTCTCTGTCTTCTCACAGTTTGATTAAAATGTGCCTCAGTGTGAGTCTCTGAGTTTAACCTGCTTGGATGTTTATATGCATGTCTTTGATCAAATTTGGGACATTTTGGGCCATTATTTCTTTAAATTATCTCTCTGCTCCTGTCTCTCTCCATTCTCCTTCTGGGACTCCCACAATGTGTATGTTGGTAGCCTGATGGTACCTCACAGGTCCCTTAGGCTCTGTCACTTTTCTTTAATCACTTTTTTTCCCTGTTTCTCAGACTCAATAATCCATCGTCTCATCTTTAAGTTTACTGATTCTTTCTTCTGCCTGCTCAAATCTGCCTTTGAATCCCTCTAGTGAATTTTTCATTTCGGTTCTTGTACTTTCCAGCTTCAGAACTTTTTTGTTTTTTTTTTTAGCTTTTGTATCTCTTTATTGGTATTCCCATTTTGTTCACATATTTTCTTGACTTTGTTCATGTCTTTTAGGTCTTTCAGCATTTTTAAGACAGTCTTACAGTCTTTACCAAGTAAGTATAACATCTGGTCTTTCTCAAGGCAGTTTCTTTTTTTTTCTTCTTCTGAATAGACCATACTTTTCTGTTTCTTTGTATGCCTTGTGATTTTTTTGTCAAAAACTGGACATTTGAATCTTATGATATGGTAACTATGGAGATCAAATTCTTCCTCTTCTCCACAGTTTGTTTTTATTTAAAACTTAACTTTATTATTATCATAGGGTGTTTCTGTGCAAGGCATCAGCCTGAGGTATAAACTTAGGGTCTTTCCAGGTATTTTCTGAGCCTGCACCTTTCCATAGGCATGTGCGGTGGGTGACTTTCTGAATCCCTCCTGTATATGAGGTTATTTTTTAGTGTCCTGGTCTGGCTCCCAAAAGGGGAAAAAGAGAAAGTGAGAAGTGGGAAGGCATTGGCCCTTTAAATCTTTAAAAGTTACTCTAGCTTCAGGGAGAGGGGCTTGCAACAATGGCAATGGGGTTTGCAACAATAGTTCCCTGTGTGTCTGTACCTCCATGATCAGAAGCAGGAATTAGCTATCACAACACAGATCCCTGATATTTGGAGGACAGGGTCCTTATTGCCCACTCTGATTCCCACAAACTGTATGCAAGCTGCTCAAGGAATGCATGCACGCCTGCCTGCTATGGGACTGAGAGTGGCGCAATGAGTAGTTGCTACCATGCTAGGAGCTGAAATTAACTTATTGAACCTTCTCCTGGAAGTGTAAGCCTTCAATAGACTTCAGAGTTCCAAAATAGTTGCATCAGACAGATTCTGCGAGTGCAATTGTTGTCTACGTGGGGAGATGGATCCCTGGTGCTTCCCACGCTGTCATCTTTCTTCTAGCTCCAACACTAATTAGTTTTTAAATGTTAAAGCAGTCTTGCATTCAAGGCATAAACCCAACTTGGTTGTTATATTTTAGCTTATTTTAAAAACTTAATTGTTGGATTCATTTTGCTTATATTTTGGTAAGGATTTTTGCATCTATGTTCACTTTAAAAGTTTTTTATTTTTTAACTATTATGGGTACATAATAGCTATATATCTCCACAGGGTACATGTGATGTTTTGATGTAGGCATACAATGTGAATTAATCAAATTAGGTTAATTGGGATATCTATCACCCTGGGCATTTAACATTCCTTTGTGTTAGGAACATTCCAATTCTACTCTTTTAGTTATTTTACAGTGTACCCTAACTTATTGTTGGTTATAGTCACTTTGTGTGTTATCAAATATTGTTCATGCTATCTAACTATATTTTTGCAACCATTAACCATCCCCACTTTATCCACCCCTCCCTGCTACTCTTCTCTGCGTCTAATACTTATGATTAAGACTGGCTTATCATTTTCTTTTCCTATAAAGTCCTTGCCAGTTTTTGGTATCAAATTAATGCTCATAAATTAGTTGAAGAGCTTGTGTAAGATTGGAATTACTACTTAGCTTTTGGTAGAATTCAGTAAGTCCTCCTGGCTTAGTATTTTATTTGTGGAAAGGCTTTTAATGACAGATTCAAGTTCTTTATAAGCACACGACTATTTAGGTTTTGTATTTTTTTTTCTTTTCTACTTCTTAACTTTTTTGAAAGTGTAAATTTCAAACACAGAATATCACAAATGTACAGCTTGATGAATTTTCAAATGTACACATACCTGTGTACTTAGTACTTAAATCAAAATATAGAACACTACTAGTACCCCAGAATCTATGTGTGCTCACTCTAGAGTCATTAATTCACCCTTAAAGGGTAACCTCTATTTGACTTCCATAAGCAATGATTAAATTTGGACTCACAGAATATGTTTATTTTTAGGTTTGAGGTTTTTGTACTCAAATTATGTTTATGAGATTCTTTCACACTTTTGCGTGTAGATGAAGACTGCCCATTATCATTTCTGTAGAATGTTTCATTGTGAATATGTCATAATTTATTTATGTATTCTACTGCTGATAGGCATTTGGGTAGTTTCTAGTTTTTGGCTATTTTGAACAGCACTGCTGTCAGCAACCTGGTACCTGTCTTTGTTAAGCATATGTAAGCATTTCTACTGAGTATGCATCAAAGAATAAGACTTCTGGGTCATAAGTTATGTGTACGTTCAGTTTTAAGAGATACTGTAAAAAGTTTACCAGTATGGATATACCAATTTACACTCCTAACATTGTTATGAGCTTCAGTTGTTCCACATCCTTGCCAACATTTGATATTTTCTCTTTCATTTCAACTATTCTAGTGTGTGGGTGGTAGTATATGACAATGTGGCTTTAACCTGCATTTCCATGATTAATGGAGCACCATCTCATACGTTTATCTGGAGATCCTCTTTTATGACATGTCCAAACCCCTTGCCCATTTTTCCACTGGGTTACATTCTGTCAACATTCTTAATGTTTACTGGATGTGTAGTGATATCCTTTTTCATTCTTTTTTCTAAGACATTATTAATATATGTATTTTTTAACATCCCATAATGCACACGACTTCATTTCATTCTTGATATTCATATGGCTTCTTCTTTATTTTCTTTTCTGGATCATTTGAATGGTTTATTATATTTTCACAGGAAACACTTTTGGCTTTGTTGATCCTCTCTTCTGTACGTTTGTTTGCTATTTCATTAATTTCTGCTCTTCTATCTTCTTTTCTTTTTTTTTGAGACAGAGTCTCGCTCTGTTACCCAGGCTAGAGTACCGTGGCGTCAGCCTAGCACACAGCAACCTCAAACTCCTGGGCTCAAGCGATCCTCCTGCGTCAGCCTCCAGAGTAGCTGGGACTACAGGCACATGCCACCATGCCTGGCTAATTTTTTGTTTCTATTTTTAGTTGCCCAGCTAATTTTTTTTTCTATTTTTAGTAGAGACAGGGTCTCGCTCTTGCTCAGCCTGGTCTCAAACTCCTGAGCTCAAATAATCCTCCCGCCTTGGCCTTCTTGAGTGCTAGAATTACAGGTGTGAGCCACCACCCCTGGCCTCTTCTATCTTCTTTGAGTTTGACTGATATTTTTCTAATTTTTCAAAATCTTAGATTTTCAACCTTTGTTTCCTAATATTTGATTTTCAACATTCTTTTCTAACATTTAAGGCTGTGTATGTTCCTTTGACAAGGTTATGACATCCTCAAATTGATTTACTTGGAAATTTCATTATTATTCAGTTCAAAACATTAATTTATTCTATGATTTCTTCTTTGACTCATTCAGAATTATAATGCTTAGTTTCCAAATATAAGGATTTTTCCAGTTATCTTCTTATTATTGGTTTCCAGTTCAATTTCATTACAGTCAGAAAGTATTTGTTTTCAATCATTTTAAGTCTGTGGTCCAGCATATGATCAGTTTTGGTAATTGCTTCATGTGCACTTGAAATCTATGTGTGTTTTGCATGTTGAGTGCAGTGTTTAACATATGTCAGGTAGGTAAAGTTTTTGTTTTGTTCCATATCCTTACTGAATTTTTGTTTGTTTTCTTATTTGATTATGTCCTGACAGATGTGAAAAGATCCCCCATCATGATTCTGGAATTATCTTTTTGCTCTGTATAGTTGTCAATTTGTGCTTTATATATTTTGAGACTGTGCTATTAAGTACAAACAAATGCATAAATATATGTTCCTGATAAACTGAATCTTTTATTTTTATAAAATGTCTCTTCTTTATCTCTAGTAATTCTTGCCTTAAAGTATACTTTGACAGTAATATAAAAATCAGCTTACTTTTAGTTAATGTTTATGTGGTATTTCCTTTTCTACTCTTTTACTTTCAACCTTTCCAGTCTAATATTTAAGGTGTGTCTTATAAAAGCAATAAATAATTCTTTACTTTTCTCTTCATCCATTCTGACAATCTCTGTTTTTTAATTGGAACATTTAGTCTGGCAAAATAGACATTAGTGTATTTATTGAAATATTTGGCTTTATTTATATATCATTTTACTATCTATGTATCTTTTTGTTCTACCTGTTCAATGTTTCTATTTGCTTTCTTCTTAATTTTTATTTAGATTCTATTTTTTGCCCTCTATTAGCTAATAATTATACATTTTTTAATTCTCTTAATGGTTACCTGAGAGCTGCACTGCCCAGTTCAGCAGCCACTAGCCAAATGTAGCTATTTAAACTTCCAGTTCTAATACATCACCTTTAGTAATACTGATGATGATGATGATGATGATGATGATACTTAATCTCATAGTGCTTGTTTAATCCTCACAACACAGTTTGAGGTGAGTATACATACTACTATATTATTATCTCCATTTTATAGATGAAGAAACTAAGATGTAGGGAGGGTAAATAAATTATCCAACAGTGACTGAATTTGTACTCAGAGGCTATGCTTTAGACTTTTATACTTACATGATATTTTCCATCGATTTGGGTTTAATAAAAATGGAGATTGGGTAAAGTTGTGCAATCTGTAATCTCTTTATGGCATTTCCGGACACATCAAGGATACAGTGTTTGCCCTAAAATAGAAGAAATAAAGAAAAAAAACAAATGAACCAAGTATTTTCAATTATATCAAAGGACCATTTTCTATAGGTGCAAATTCTGGATATGATATGTTTGGATCCTTGTACACTTTAAGCAAATTTGTCATTTCTTTTAGTAAATTTTAGATGGGAAATGAAATAATGATAATGATTATGAATAATTTGCCATTTCCAAATAAATATTATATTGAAAAAGGAATGAAAATACAGTTCCTATACTCCTAGACTTTATAGACCAGTAATCTCTCAAAATGGTTATTGAAATAGGGTTCCTATGTTTAATTTTGTCTAGAAAGGGCATTTGAAAAAAAAGATGGACGCTTGAGGCCTGGAGTTTAAGATCAGTCTGAGCAACATAGCTAGACCTTGTCTCTACAACAACAAGTACAAAAACAACAACAACAACAACAACAACAACAACAACAACAAAAATGCCAGGCGTGGTGGTGCACACCTCTAGTCCCAGCTACTTGGGAGGCTGAGGCAGGAGGATCAACTGAGCCCAGGAATTCAAGGCTGCAGTGAGCTATGATTGTGTCACTGTACTCCAGCCTGCTTGGCTGAGAGAGACCCTATCTCTAAATAAAACAAAACCAACTACAACAACAAAAGAATATATAATCAACAGAGGGTAAAAGTCCTCAAATAAAGGCAAATCTTTTAAATTGAATAAATTTAAATTTGTAAAACCTTACTATCACTACTCTATTTTTCTATTTCTCATTTTACTGGGGACTGACAAAAACTTTATTATAAACTAGCACTCGGGAACCCCAATTCTGGATTTAAATGACAACTTTTCTGACATGCTTAAATTCACTGACAAAGGCCATTTGGGTTTTTAGTATAGATGAGCATTTCCATGTTAAACTGGGTAGTACTTATTTTATAATTTGTCAAATAGACTTTATTATAACATATTTTACGTCAGGTACTCCCCCATAATGCATCTTCTAATTTAAGGGCTTGAGTCCGTGTTAGTAAGTGATAATTTCAATTTAGTGGGTATATTTAAAATAAAAAATTTAGTATTATAAAATATTCCAAACATATATAAAAGTAAATAGATACCCATGTGCCCATTATCTATTTTTATCAGATATTAGTATTTTACATGACTGCTTAAAAATTTAAAAAAATGGACACTAAAATATTAACATTCTATCATGTTTGCTTTCTGTTTCTATATACGTGCATAATAGTTTGAGTAAATTGTAGACATAATACTCCTTTACCTCATATTTCCTAAAAACAATGGTATCTCTTACATAATCACAAAATAATTCTAGTTGGACATCTAATGTTCCTTACTGGGAAAAAAATTTTCCTGGTCCAGGATCCAATTCAGGATCACACATTGCACTGAGTTGTAAAGTTTCCTTAGTCACCGTTAATCTTAACAGTTCCTCACTCTTAGTTTTTCTTGGTATTTTTGAAGAGTACCGAACATTTATTTTATAGAATATGGCTCAATTTGGGTTTGCCTGTTTCCTTACTATCAGATGGTAGGTTACACATTTTTGGCAGGTATATTAGAGGCATGATATTGTGTCCTTTTCAGTTCATATCAAGGAGGTATATGATACCTATTTGTCCCATTACTTGTGATGTTAATTTTGATTGCTAGTTTAAGATTTTATCTGCCAGGTTTCTTACTATAAAATTAATATTTTTGTCTTTGTAACTGGTAAGTATTTTGGGAGAAGACACTTTGAAACTATGTAAATATCCTGTTTCTCATCAAATTTTCACTCATTAATTTTAGCATACACTGATGATTCTTGCCTGAAACAATTATCACCATTGTAGTTTGCAAAAGAGATTTTTCTAATTTCATTCCTTTACCTTGATTAGTAGACATTCTAATATAAGGCAAAGCTTTCCCTTCTATCCATTTATTTATTCATGTACAGGTGTGTCCTTGACTTATGATGGAGTTATGTCTCATAAACCCATTATAAGTTGGAAATATTGTAAGTTGAAAATGCATTTAATTCACCTAACCATCATAGCTTAGCCTAGCCTACTTTAAACGTGCTCAGAACACTTACATTAGCCTATAGGTGGGGAAAATCATCTAACACAAAATCTATTTTATAATTAAGTGTTGAATATTTCAGGTAATTTATTGAATACTGTACTGAAAGTAAAAGAATGGTTGTATGGGTACTCGAAGTATAGTTTCTACTGAATGTGTATTGCTTTTGCACGATTGTAAACTTGAACCATCCTAAGTTGGGGACCATCTGTATTTATTTATATCACTATGGACTCTTAGATTCTTATTTTATTCTAAGTGTTACAATCTGTTATTATCATTTATTTTGATATTCAAATTATCCCAGATTTGGCCAGTGCGTGGCCCTACAGGTTGGCTCTTGTGTCTTTTTTTGGACATACTCTCATCTTTCTTTTGAGTACTTCCTTATTTTTCCAGCATAGCAAAATGCCCTACGCTCACGGTACTTTTCCAGTTCTAGCTCTGGAATTAGCCATTTCTCCAAGGAGCTCTGTATCTTTTTAATAAAGAATGATATTTAGAAGCCAAGATCTGGGCACTAGATATTCTTGCTCTAGGCATTCTTAGTGGATGGAGCAAATAAACGTGTGTGTACATAAACACGTCTATCTATATGAAAATTCATGGGTTTATATGCATAGTTCTAATTATCTAGTATCTCTAATCCAATATCACAGAGTTCATTTTCAACAATGACAAACCTGGCTCCTACTATTGTCAATGTATTAGCTTATTTGCTCAACCCTAGAATACATATTAGTTTCAGAACTATTAGCTCATATCACTCTGAGAAACAAACTAATTGGAGTTCAATATTTGTTTACAGATCTTTTTGTCTTTAGCCTGTGTTCAAGATTATTGGAGGCCAGGTGCAGGAGGATTGCTTAAGGCCAGGAGTTTGAGACCAGCCTGAGCAAGAACAAGAACCCGTCTCTACAAAAAACAGAAAAAAAAAGAGCTGGGCGTGGTAGTGTGCACCTGTAGTCCCAGCTATTTAGGAGGCTGAGGCAGGAGAATCGCTTAAGCCCAGGAGTCTGAAGTTGCAGTGAGCTATGACGACACCACTGTACTCTAGCCAGGATGACAGAGTGAGTCTCTGTCTCCAGAAAAAAAAAAAAAAAAAAAAAGTGTTGTGATTAAGACTCCTCTCTTTGCCTTCAATATAGTTAATTTATTCATTTGAAATATAGTTAGCTTCATTTAATTTCTGTTTGTGTATCATTTTGCTTTTCCCTTATCTTTCCTTGTTGATTTTATTTATTTTATTTTTTATTTTATTTATTTATTTATTTATTTTTGAGACAGAATCTCACTCTGTTGCCCGGGCTAGAGTGCCGTGGCATCAGCCTAGCTCACAGCAACCTCAAACTCCTGGGCTCGAGCAATCCTCCTGCCTCAGCCTCCCGAGTAGCTGGGACTACAGGCATGTACTACCATGCCCAGCTAATTTTTTCTATATATATATATATATATGTTTTTAGCTGTCCATATAATTTCTTTCTATTTTTAGTAGAGATGGGGTCTCGCTCTTGCTCAGGCTGGTCTCAAACTCCTGAGCTCAAAGGATCCACCCACCTCGGCCTCCCAGAGTGCTAGGATTACAGATGTGAGCCACCGCGCCCGGCCTGATTTTATTTTTAATATTATAGAATATATAAAATGTTAACATAGTTCTAGAAGTCAAAGTTATGCAAAAATGTATACTCACAGAAATGTTACACCCCCAAATCCTTTCTACCCCATTTGAAATTCCCCATCCCTTCCACTCTTCCCTCTGTAGGTTACCAATCTCACTAGGTTCTGATTTATCCCTTCTGTGTTTATTTTCACACAACTCTGCAGATATATGTGTATTTTCCTATTTTTCTCTTCTTTCATATACGAAAGGCATCATACCACAGATATTCTTTTGCATGTTGCATTTCATTTCACAGACATCCTCTTTATTGTATCTTGTACAGCTGCAGAGAACTCCATTGTGGATAGAAAATTGATTATTCAATCACTGTCCTATATCTGGGCATTTAGATGGTTTTCAGTATTTCACCAATATAAACAATGCTGCAATGAATACCTTTCCTTTTTGCACATGTATCCTCATATTACTGGGGTATATCTTTGGGGTAAATTCCTAGAAGTGGAATACTGGTTAAAGTTAAACATTCCCAAATTCTACTCTAAAAGGCAGTATCAATTTGCATTTCCACCAGTAATGCTTGAATGTATGTTTCCCCTGAGCTTCACCAAGAAAATGTCTTTTCATATTTTCTCCCCTATCTGATTGATACGTGAGAACTGGAATTTTAGTGTAACTTTAATTTACATTTCTTTAAAAATGACTAAAGGTTGAGCATCATTTCTTATAATGGCAGTTTTTATATGAATTGTGTATTCCCATCTTTTGTCCATTTTTTATCATTGGGTTTCTGGTCTCTATTCTAAGAGTCTTTATATATTGGGAATATAAATCCTTTTCTTGCAAATTTTTTCTCTATCAGTTATCTTTTGACCTTATTAATGGTGTTTTCTAACACTTTTTAGAAAAGCTTTTTGGTCATAAAGTTTTTTCTTCTTTTTAAGTGGTCAAATTCATCTTTTATTGTATCTGAATCTTGAATCATGGTTAAAAAAAAACCCTTCCCTATGTACAGGTTATGTTTTCTTCTGTCAATTGTATTAGAACTAATATTTGTGCACGGAATGAAGTATGGACCTAACTTATGTTTCTTCCAGTTGTCCCTGCATCATTTATTAAAAAGCCCATTATTAAAAGCCCCAGTGACTTGATACGGCATCTTTATCATACACTGTATTTCTATATGCACCTGGGTCTTTACTAGATTGTCTTTTCCATTCTCCTGGTCTGTTTGACTATTCATGTACTAGTACCATACTGTTTTAATTAAAAAGATATTAAGTATACCTTAATATCTGGTAGGGCTGGAGGCCCATGTAGCTTTACTTTTTGTGTTGTCCTGGTTTCTCATATGAACTTCGATTTGACTTGTCTAGCCCATAAAAAAGTGAGCAGGTATTTTTATTGCGATTGTGTTTACATATAAATTAACTTAGGCAGAATTGACAGCTTTACAATACTGAGTTGTCCTAGGCAAGAATGAGGGATATCTTTTCCATTGTTCAAGCCTAACATAGTGTCTTTCAGGAGTGTTTTACAGGTTTCCTCACACATGTCTGTGTATTTCTTATTAAGTTTACTAAGTAATTTTATAGTCTAGTTCCTATATTATAAATGGGTTTTTTTCTACCATCTTATCTTCTAGCTGGTTATTGTTCAGGTACATAAAGGCTATTAGTTTTTACATATTAATTTTATTAAATGCTACTTTGCTCTAGTCTCTCATTTATAATAGTCTTTAATTTTATAATGGACTTGTGTTTGTTCCAATAAGGATTTAAAACTAAAAATAGCTACTTAGTCATTCATTCATCCATCTCAGTCCTCCTATACTTCTTAAAAATAATATCATTCCTTATATTTCTCTCGTTTTTCCCAGGAAAGAGACTGAATTCTGCCAAAGGCATTTTCAGCTTTTGGATTTCAGATTCTTCTCTTTAGATCTGTTAGTACGGTAGATTACATTTATGGATTTTCCAATATTGAGCTGACCTTGAATTCCTTTAATCTCAATTGGTCATGGTATATTATATTTATAATATAATATTGAGTTGTTTGCTAAAATATTTAATAGTTTTACACTAATATTTGTGATTTTAGTTTGTGATTTTTTTCTGTCTTCATCAGGTATAGACACCAATATTATACTTGCTTCACAAAAAGAATGGGAAAGCTTTCCTTGATTTTTCATACTCTTGAATAGTTTATGGAGCTTTAAAGCTATTTAACCTTTGAAGATTTTGTAGACTTACCCTGTGAAGGCATCTGGGCCTGCTGCTTTTTGTGGAGTAGTTCCCTAATAACTTGCTGTTTTTCTTCTAAAGAAACTGATTAATCTACCTCTAATAGGTCAATTTTGATAAACTGTATTTTCTAAGGAAATTATCCATCTATCCAAGTTTTCAAATTTATTTATATAATGATGTACAAAGTAGTCTTTTATGATTTTACTTATAATGTTTTAATAGCTAATCCTGTTTCAATTATTTGTGATTTTCCCTTTTTAAAAAAACCAGGTTAGCTGGTAGCTTGTCTGTTGTGTTAATTTTTTTAGATTTTCTGTTTTTCTATACTCTACCTACTTTATAAATTTCATTTAAAAAATTTTTATTATTATAAAAAGAATATATGTCAGTGACAAAAAAAATTTAAATAATTCAGAAAGGATCTAAAACTTTCCCCCAAAGCACCAAGAGGACTGTTAATTTTTTAAAAAGTAGCTTAATTAAAGCATACATGTCATACAATAAACTGCACATACTTAAAATACACAATTTGATAAATTTTGACATGTATATACACTCTGAAATCATCGCTACTATCAAGGTAATAAATGTATCAATCACCCCCAAAAGTTTCCTGATGTGTCTTTATAATACCTTCCTTCCAGCCCTCCCCAACAAACATTGGTCTGCTTTCTGTTACTACAGATTAGACTGAAACTTCTAGAACTTTATATAAGTAGAATCATTCAGTTTATACTCCTTCGTTGTCCAGCTTCTTTCACTCATAATTATTTCGGGCTTCAACCATGTTGCTGTATATATCAATAGTTTATTCCTTTTTAATGCTGAGGAGTATTCCATTGCATGGATATATCACACTTTGTTTATCCATTCACTGGTTGAGGGACATTTGGATTGTTCCAGTTTTTGTCTACTAAAAACAGCGATGCTATGAACATTCATGTACAGGTATTTGTATATACATATGCTTTCCTTTTTCTTGGGGAAATACCTAGAAGTGGATCATATGTTAGATGCATGGTTAAACTGTTTTTCAAAGTTGTATCATTTTATATTCCCATAAGCAGTGTGACAGTTGTATTTGTTCCACTGTGTTTGCCAAAACTTGCTATGGTCAATTTAAAAAAATTTAGCCACTCTTGGCCTGGCGCAGTGGCTCACACCTATAATTCTAGCACTCTGGGAGGCTAAGGTGGGAGGATTGCTTGAGGCCAGGAGTTTGAGACCAGCCTGAGCAATACAGTGAGATCCGTCCCTACCAAAAAAAAAAAAAAAAAAAAAAAAAAAAAAAAGTGGTCTTGGTGGTGCACCGTCTAGTCCCACCTACTTGGGATGCTGAGGTAGGACTGTTAGAGCCCAGGAGTTTGAAATTGCAGTGAGCTATGATGATGCCACTGTACTCTAACCTGGGCAACAGAGCAAGACCCTGTCTCAAAAAATTTAGCCATTTTAATGGGTGTATAGTAGTACCTCATTATGGTTTCAATTTGCATTTCCCTAATGACTAATGATATTGAGCACCTTTCCATGTGCTTATTTGCCATTTGTATATCTTCTTCCTCTAAAGACTTCTTTGGTGCTTGGTACCATTTAAATCCTTTGCCCATTTTTAAATTGGGTTATTTTTCTTTATTGTTGTGTTGTAAGAGTTCTTTATATAATCTGGATATAAGCTTTTAAAATCAGATAAATGATTTGAAAATATTTTCTCCTACTATGTGGCTTGTCTTTTTATTAACACTGTTTTTTTCAAGAGTTTTAATTTTGATAAAATCCTATTTACCTTTTCTTTCTTTTATGGACTGTGTCTTTGGTACAGTATCTCAGAAATCTTTGCCTAACCCAAAATCATGATGACGTTCTCCTATGTTTTCTTCTAGGTTTACACTTTTAGGCTTTACATTTATGATTCACTTTGAGTTAATTTTTGTAGATGGTAAAAGGTGTGGCTAGTCAGTTGTTCTGGTACTGTTTAAAGACTATCCCTTTCTCCACTGAATTGCCTTTGCACCTTTGTCCATATATATGTGGGTCTATTTCAGGATTCTTTTTTTTTTTTGAAACAGTTTTTCTCTGTCATCCCAGCTAGAGTGCAGTGGCATGATCATAGCTCACTGCGGGAGCCACCGCACCTGGCCTATTTCAGGATTCTTTAATGTGTTCCTTCAATGTATTTGTTTGTCTTCATGACAATACCACATTGCCATGATTATTGTTCTTTTAATAATAAGTCTTGAAATCAAATAGTGTGCATCCTTCAACTTAGTTCTTAAGACTGTTTCAGTTGTTCTAGGTTTTTTGTATTTCCATATGAATTTTAGAGTTAGTAAGCCAATTTCTACAAAAACATATGCTGGGATTTTGAATGGGGTTATACTAAGCCTAGAACCTCAATTTGGAGAGAACTGATATTTAAATCACATTGAGTCTTTCAATCCATGAAGATAGTATATGTCTCCATTTATTTAGGGTTTTTTTTTTTTTTTTTTTTTGAGACACAGTCTTGCTCTGTTGCCTGGGCTAGAGTGCTGTGGTGTCAGCCTCGCTCACAGGAACTTCAAACTCCTGGGCTTAAGTGATCCTTCTGCCTCAGCCTCCAGAGTAGCTGAGACTACAGGCATGCGCCATCATGCCCGGATAATTTTTTCTGTATATTTTTAGTTGTCCAGATAATTTCTTTCTATTTTTTTTTTAGTAGAGACAGGGTCTCACTCTTGCTCAGGCTGGTCTCGAACTCCTGACCTGGAGCGATCCTCCCGCCTTGGCCTCCCAGAGTGCTAGGATTACAGGCGCCCAGCCACCGTGCCTGGCCTCAAAGTTTTTAAAAATTTCTTTTGATAACACTGTAGATTTCTGTGTACAGATCTGTGTTATCTTTTATCATATTTATATGTATTTAATATTTTTGAAGTTACTATAAATAATACTGTTTATTATTAAAACTTTAATTTCTATTTCACTGCTAGTATATAGATACAAGATTAATTTCTGTCTAACGATTTTGTATTCTGCAACCTTGGTAAACTTAATATTAGTCTAGTAGCTTTTTTGTAGATTCAATGAGATTTTTTTACACAGAGAATCATGACATCTGCAAACAAAGACAACTTCTTCCTTTTTAATCTGGATTACTTTCTTTCTTTCTTTTGCTTTATTGCACTGGTTAGAACCTCTAATACAATGCTGAAAACAAGTGGTCAAAGTAGACAGTCTTGACATGTTTCTGAACTTTGGGAGAAATAATTGATTTTTTTTTAAACCATTAAGTATGATGCCAGCTATAGGTTTTTTTTGTAAATGTACTTTATCAGGTTGAGGAAATTTCTTTTCTATTCAGAGTCTGTGGAGAGGTTTTCAATCAAGAATGGATTTTGGATTTTGTCAAATGCTTTTTGGCACTATTGAAATAATCATATGGCTTTTCTCTTTTAGTTTAATATGGTAAGAATTACACTGATTTTCTAATGTTAAATTTATCTTGCATTCATTGGATAAATCCTACTTGGTTAAGACATGTTATACTTTTTACAAGATATTAAATTTGCTAAAATTTTGGCATTTATGATCATGAAGGATAGTGGTCTGTAGTTTTCTTTTTTTTGAAATGTGTTAAGTTTCGAAATCTAGGTAATGCTTGGGAAGTATTCCTTCCTTTTCAATTTTCTGGTAGAAAATTTCTAGTTAGCTCTGCCTTTTTGTTTTTGATTTCCTAATAATTCATAGCTTTACTATACTGTGATCAGTGTTATTTATAATATTACTACTTTATGGAACTTCCTAATATTTTCTATGGAAACTAATATATGATTATTTTTGTTGAATTTTCCTTATGAGCTTGAAAAGGTATATTCTCTATTATCAGAGTTTAATATTTCATATTGATTATATTGTTTAAGTCTTCTATATCCTTTATTATTTTTTTTCTTTGTCTTGTACTGACAGTTTTGTTAAGGTATCAACCTCTTTTTAGTTTTTTCTCCCCTGAAGAGTTACCCTTCCAAAACTGCCTCTCTTTGAGTCCCTGGTGTGCTTTCAGATTCCTTCCCTACTCTGATCTAGCAGGACTTCTTTTCAGTAATTTTACACTTAGGGTGGACCTTCTCTTTCTGGCAGTGATTTTTAGATCACTCAATCTTAGGCTTACTGTTTGCTTTCGTCTTTTCTTTTTCATGCATGTTTTCCTAGACTGCTTTCAATCTCTATAAGGTTTGCACAGGAAATAGTCTGCTGGGATTTGGTATTTACTTTTCTATTTATCAGTAATTTAAAGTTTAGATATTATGTGTCTTTTAGTTAGGCTGAGGGTGTGGTTTCTAAATAAATGAACATTCCGCTGAAAGCTAAAGCTCCAATTTCCTTTCCTCTCCTCCCAAAGGGTAACCACTGGATAGTGGCTATATATATTTACCTGAAGTATGTATGTACCATTTCCATGCATGTTTTTATGTTTATTAAGTATATACAAGCTGTTTTGTATTTTTAAAAATTTACATAAATAATATCAACTGTACGTATCATTTGCAACTTGATTCATTCACCATTATTTTGAGATTCATCAATGTGGATACAATACCTAACTAGTGGATATACTAGTTTATTCATTCTAGCTGCTACATCCCACCACATAATAAATAACACTTAATTATTTATTCCCATTCCATTTTCCACTATTACACTATGAACGTACTTATATGTACATTCCTTGTGTGTAAATCTGTATTTAGCTATCAAGAAGGTATGCATGTATGTAACCATAGGGTATGTATGCACATTTATTAGGTACTGCTAAACTGTTCTCCAAAGACTCTTTATTAATTTATATCTCACTAACAATATCCAAGATTTTCCATTTCTCCAAATCCTTGCTATCACTTGTGGGATATTGCCATTTCCCCCCCCAAAATTAAACTAATCCGAATTAAATAAACTTCTGATAGAAAAAGTAGCATTTACACATAGAAAATTGACATGTTGAATTACTGTTTTGTTCTTGTTGGCATTTCATGATTGAGTCTTAAACTATTAGTTTTGAAGGTATAAAAGAATTTATGGATATTTATTTTCTAGGCTTAAAGGGTGATTAAGCATAGCAGTATGCCTGGAGGTACACCGTTTTGGCCTTCCCATAAAACTGTTTTAACTGAATGTCAATAGATCATCAGACTACCCTGAAGGATGCTTTCAGAAAATCTGTTACTGTTACAGTGTTCCTGAGTAATTTTGTCTTTTTAAATGACAGAGGAGAAATTCTGTCTATCTTATTACCAGGAACAACTATGCTTATCTTCTTATTTTGAACATCTCCTTCATTTTTATTGGTAAACATTGCTGATCTTAGCCCCTTAATTATGTTACATGCTGGAAGGCTAGAACCAAAGTCTATCTCTAGCAAATGACCTTAAAATAGTAACTTTCACTCTTAGATTTGTGTTATCATTTCTGTTCTCATTTTGTCTACCTTCTTTAACTATCTTGCATGTATTTTTCTAAGCCACCTAAAATTAAACGTTTGGTTAAATGAATTGCTAACAATAAATTCATAATCAATATTATATGATCTGTCCTATATTTTTTCATGTTTCTATCCCATCATTGTTCCATACTGTCAAAGACATATCTCATTATAAATTATAATCTGGGATTACTTTGATGCTTACCTTTTCAGCTACCTCTCGCACGGACTGAACACTTGTTCCATACAGATGATTGTTATACTGGCCAGCTTCAATGAATTTATGTTCCTGAATATCTTTTTCCATTTGCTCTCTTGAAGTCACAAAATGATAATCTCTTCCATCTACCTCATAATCTCGTTTTGGTCTAGTTGTATCTTTAAAAGAAAAGAACTTGGGGAAGTGTTTAATATAAAAAAACACAAGAGATCCATTTCTACTTATATCATTGTTCTCTAACGTTCAACAAAACAGATTAATTTAAATCTGAGAAAGAACAATAATATGGAGGATGGAAGAGTAATTAATAAAATAAGTGTAAACCATTAATCAAGGTTATATTTACTTTTCCCACATGGGATGACAGGAAATGTTAAGAACAATAATTAAGAGTTTTTGTTTGGTTACTTACGAGGAACACAGGATCCAAATTTGTCGGGAAATTCTGAGATCAAATCATCATTTATCCTGTCTTTCATAGGTCCCAATATGATCACTGGTCGAGTATAATTAACTATAAAGAAAAGCTACATGTTAAAAGGAATAAACATTCAACAAATACCAAGGTATTTTATTTTACCAGAGAACAAAAATATCCTTAACTGTTAAGAAGAATTGTTTTTCTTTTTTCTCCAACCCACTCTACCATTATCCAAAGATGCCTAACTTGCTATTTCATAAACCTTTGCTAAAATCTTAAACTTGACTTCACCTTCTGCTAAAAGTCACACACTTGATAATTTAACCAAGTTAAATTTAGCATTTTAGCAGATAATGTTTCTTTACATTGCTAACACCATCTCATTACAAATGAGAGAACCAAGTCCAGTGTTTTACTGATGGTTTTTGAAGTAGAAATTGTTAAGGAAGCAGAATAAAGAAGGGCGGAAAAGAAACTGGGTGTAGGAAGTAATATAATCACAGTAGTGATCTGGAAAGATAATTTTTTTTTTTTTTTTGGTAGAGATGGTGCTTTGCTATGTTGTCTAGGCTGGTCTCAAGTGATCCTCCCATCTTGGCCTCCCAAAGTGCTGGGAGTACTCGTATGAGCCACTGCGTCAAACTAAAAAGATGATCTAACACAAGTGTATACACTGGGTTGTAAGGGATCATGCTGGAAGAAGGGAGATTGGTAGTGAGAATCAGAACACTGTGGTAGGAGGAATGAAAAGAAGGTCATAAATAAGAAGATTTGATAGAAGTATTAATAGAACAAACAGGACCTAGAACTTCCTGGATGAGGAGGATGAGGAACAGAGAGAGGTCAAAGATGCTTCCAAGAGTTTTCAAAAAGAGTTACTGGAAGGATAGTGATACTAACATGAACACTAGAAAAAAGCTGCTTAGGAAATAAAACACCAATATAGAATAGCCAATATAAAATGACTAGACTCTAATATACTATGGCCTAAACCAGTTATATTTCATAAAATACATATAGTAAATTTCTCCATATATACATATAGTAAAAAACATACAGTAAAATTATAATATAGCATTTTTTGAAGTATGAGTTAAACCTTTATGTTCCAAATTAAGTGATATATTTTTCTAGAAGATTATAAAACATCAACAGGCTTCACAAACCTTCTTGTTGATTCACTGGTTCATAAGATAAGACATATTCTTCTTGACCACCTATTAGAAAGTTAAAGCACAAATGAGAAAATCAGTATAATTACTGCTTATCTAATTTTTCATACATAACATACATTACTAGAACTTTGCCATATAAATGGCAGAGATGTAGAAAAAAGTACTTTATTTGTGGCAAGATTTAGTAAAATAAAAAAGTGGCAAATTACAAAGTCATAAGGATAACTTTGGTAAGTGAAAAATAAAATATAAATGGGCTAAATAACTATTGTTCTGTTATTGTTTTTCACAGATTACAATCAAATCTATGTAAAATCTTCATTTGTGACTTTGAGTATGTGCTATTCATTTTTTATCTAGAAATAAGAACTATTAAATCTTTTAAAGATTAATACTTTAATGAGCAGTTTTACACATATACATATTAGGCAATTTGCTATTTAAAATGTGCTACTTTTTGGTCCCACTAAATATAATATTTAATAGAGTACATTTTATTGTAAAAATAATTATCACTAACAATTAAAAATTATAAACAGAAAAGTAAAATTATTGTCATTATTTCATTGATGAAAACTTCACTAATTCAACTTTGTAAAACTAACATTTAATGTGATTTAAAAAGAGATTTAGGTAAAACTAAACCCTTCCCTTCAAACAAAATGAATCACAGTGATGGTAAAGGAGATAAATATATTTTGCTTAAAAGCAATTAAGAAGTTATAGCCTATGAAGGTTAAAGTAAAGGTTTAGAACTTAGGAAATATTCTAAATAAAAAAGTCTACAAATTATATCTGAATTCAATACAAAGAAATAAGTTAAAAATGCCACTTCTACGCGCCCGCGCAAACACACACACACACACACACACACACACACACACACACACACACACACACGTGCAGAAAAACAAACTAGAAAAGACTGTTAATCCAAGTAGTTCAATGAAAGTAATCAATATCAGACAATGTATTTGAAAATTTTATCCTTGATTATCAAGATTCTGTAACAACTTTATCACTAATTTTGTCATGGATTTATATTTTATGCATGTAACTGCAGGTCTTTTAAAACCATATATTGGTATAAATATTCTTTTCTGCTTTAAAAGCCTGTTTCTTTGTTTTCAACTGTATTACCATAGTATATAAAACAGATATTTTACAAGCTATTTTTTAAAGTACTGAATGTAAAACACAGCTTACATACTAGCAGAAACATGCAGTTTGAATATTGCACACCTTAATAATTCATGCAAATGGTGAGACAGTATATACTTTCATTACCTCTTTTTAGTCTAGAAAGCCACTCAACTACTCTACAGTGGGTTCTGGTTATAAGTTAATAAAGTACTGAAATACAAGAAATCATATTCCCACACCAAAAAAATCATTAAGTAACTATTATGTAGAAAAAACAACCAACCAAATGAAATGAGGATTAAAAGTATATATTGTCAACATGAAAAAATATTAGGGACTGATATTAACAGGATGGACCTTTTGAGCAGCCATACTCATCTGTAATCAAGATTACTTTCATATTAGACAGCAGTAAAAAAAAAGTTAGAAAAGCAATTTTAATTTTTAAGGTGCTACAACTGATTATATTTATGTACTTTCCCCTTCTCCCATGCCCAAATCTGTTTAAAAACATCATATGCTTGTATAGTTCACTTAATAATACCGAGAATATAATATAAAACACGAAAAAGAAATCAGTATTACTTTTTGAGCTATCATTGAAAATGTTTCCTTCCTCATTTCTTATGTTCACCAAGAGCTGGTGATAAACAATGACTTGACTGAGAATAAGAAAGGAAATCAAGCTAATTATAATTTAGCATTACTGAAAACTATTATTTTAGTGCTCAGATTAAAAACAATCACTAAACAAAATGTCAAAATATTAACATAATTTACCCCCATTTAACTATATATTATTTTCTTATAAAAATATACACATATACACACATAGGTACTGTGTATACAAATAACACTATTTATAAAAAGGATCTTAGTATTTTATTAAAATTTTGTAAATTAACCTCTGTCTATGTAGCATAATTTTATTTTTCACATACAGAATTTTACTTGGGTCTCTCTGATTTTAAAATATTGATCATCTAATTTTCAGTTTTTAGAACATATCACTAAGGAACCCCCCACCCCTCAAAGGACATATATTACTTGAGATTGCAAAAGAATAAGTAACTTAAAACACTTACGGTAACTACTTTCACTATCGCTGGCATTAGAAGTTACATGCTCTGAAATTGCAGGACAATGAAAAAAAAAAAAACACAGTGTCATGAGTTTAAAAAGCTAATAAAAGCAAATTATCAAAATAAAACAGGGTGACATTACAAAATGTTGAGATATAACCACACATAACAAAAGAGTTAAAAAAATTTTTGAGTTTTTGAAAAGTTTACTTTTTTCAAATAAATATGAATTAGCAAGAGAAAACACTTGTACTTAAGGACAATGCCTCGTTTTTGTACAACGCAGTGTATGAACAAATCTATATTACAAACAGCAAGTAGAATATGACAAAAAGGGCAAAATGATCCTAAGTCGAAATATAGACATAAAACCCCCAAGAGAGAAAATGTTGGCACCATTTAATTCAGTTCATGAAATAGAGATGACTGGCAAAAGAGACAAGTTATATCTCAGCAAACAGATGCTCATTTTAATGAAGTGATATCTTTGTAATTAAAAAATGAATAGATGATCTTGTTTTTAGTCCAGCTCCGTTTCTGAAGAGCAATGAAAATCCATGTTTCTGAGATCATACCGATAAAGCATTTGAGATGTCATAAATTCAAGATGTCTTAAAAAAAGTCAAATGGAAGGGAATTCTAGATAGTGTCACTGTATTTTAAAACAGACTAATATTTCTTAGAAACTCTGTTTTGATAAAATTGATGGTGGCTGCTTTGCAAAACAGAAAAAAATAATGGAAACAAACACACCCACTCAAAAATTGCCTGGCCTGATTTCATAACTTGATTATTTAGTAAACAACAGGCATTCTTCTCATGCATGTAAATGTAATCTTGGGTATTCTCTCAATAAATATCTCTTCAATAAAATAATACTTTCATTTATAAAAACTAAAACTTTCAACAAGAGAGGGAAACCTAAATTTCTTATGTTAGAGAAAGGAAAAAAATTTTTTTAAGGATAAAGAAAAAGTCTGAGGATAAATATCTGCTATACCACACTACCTACAGGGTCTCCTAAAATCAAACAGCACTAGTGAGAATTACAGAGAATGGCAGAACATAAGATTTCAAATTAGATAAAAAAAAAAAAAAGATTTCTGAATTGCTTTCATAGTGAATAATAACTCTGTTATTCTAACTTGCAAAGACAAGATGTAACTTTCTTAATTATGATTACATACATTTTAAATAAAGCAGAGACTTTGAAAATTGCAAGTAAAATAGACTAATATATGACAAGCACGTGTAAAATGGTGGTTTTTTAAAGCTTGTATTTAAAAATTCTTTCCACTTCAAAATAATCGTTTAAAGTTATTATATATTATTAGATTGATAAATTATTATTTACCTTGTTATTTATTATTTAGAGATTTTAGTTTGCTTTAATCTGTTTTTCACAAACATCAATAACTATGAATGCCTTTATTTATGCAGCTTTTTAACCTTTTGTCCTATTTCCTTAGAATTCATTCCTAGAAGTAGGAATGCCACATTAAAAAACATTCTTAAGTTTATATTAGGATTGATATTACAATCTGCAACATCTAATTTGTAAAAGAAAGAAAAATTAGTTATTACAATGGGTAAAGGGAGGGGGAAAGTGGGAGTATAGAGGAAACAAAATTGGTTAATTGAATTCATAATTATGGAAGCTGGATAAATGAATACTTACAGGGTTTATTTTTACTATTCTTTTACTATTGAATATGTCTTATATGTTATATAATAAAAAGTTAAAGTTACTGAAATCTCTTTCCTATCTTTTTTACTTTTTTGAGACAGGGTCTTGCTTTGTTGTCCAGGCTAGCTTGCAGTGGTGTCATCATAGCTCACTGCAACCTCAAACTTCCAGGCTCAAACAGTCTTCCTGCCTCAGTCTCCCAAGTAGCTGGGACTACAGGTGTGTGCCACCACGCCTGGCTAATTTTTCTGGTCTTTTTTTTTTTTTTTTTGTAGAGACAGGGTCTCTTGCTCAGGTTGGTCTTGAACTCCTGGCCTCAAGCAATCCTCCTGCCTCAGCCTCCCAAAGTGCTAGGATTATAGGCATGAGCCATCGCTTCCAGCTCTTTTCTATCTTTTTTGAGATTTCTCCTACTCATCTTAAACTCTCTAAGATTGCCAGAGGCTATACAACAAATTCTGCAAGTTCTTTCAAATATCATTTTACTTAGCTCCCATACAATAAAACCTCACTACTTAAAGTGCGGTCCTTGAAATAGCATCATTGTAATTACTTGGAATCTTACTAGAAAAATAAAATGCTTTTCTCCTGATAATAAAGTCCTCTTCAAAACACTTCATCAGCAATAATCAAATAACCAATAAACATATAAAAAGGTGTTCAACTTAATTACTTATCAGGAAAATGCAAATTAAAACTATAAAGTATATCTCTACCATCCACCAGAATGGTTAAAATGAAAAAACAAAACAGACATACCAAGCACAGATTAAGGATATGAAGCAACTGGAACTCATAACAAGGATGGGAAAATTGATAAAATTACTTTGGAAAACTATTTGGCAGCACCTACTAAAGCTGAACATATGTGTATACATATGACCCACCAATTCCTTTCCTGGATATTTTTCCAAAAGAAAGGCATATGTATGCTTACCAAAAAACATGTACAAGAATGTTCAAAGTAATACTTCAAAATAGCTCCAAACGAATGTTTACTTACAAATAATAGATAATATATGTACAGTTTCATATTTTATTTTTTCATTTATCTTATGTATTTTTCATGCCATTATTTTAAAATATGATTTGCAACGGTTATATAATATTTCAAAGTATGGATAAATCATACTTCATTAACCACTTCCCAACTGTAAAACATTTTAGGATGGTTTCATTTTATTTTTTTTGCTGTTATTTCTAAACAATATTAAACATTCTAATATATAAGCCTTTATCTCCATCTCTAATTACATCCTTAGGATAAAATCCTTCAAGAGTATTTAGTGGGTTGAAACCATGGCCTTGCTAATCAAGTAGATAACAGAGGAAAATTAACTATCAAACAGAAAGAGAAATAAACTCACAGCACAAAATTGCCCCTTTGAAGAGAAAACTCACAGCACAACTGCCCTTTGTTTTGTGTGATTAAACACCTGGGGTTCAATTCCTCTCCAAGCCTAACTTGTTATCTCTAAGAGTTTCCTTCTTAAAGCCTTGAAGGGCCCTAAGAGGACAACAGGGGTGGGAGCCCTCTGCTCCAGCTCTGCTTCAGTTCCTGCTAAAACCAGATTTCAAGGACTTACAAAGTCAGCCTCATAGAGAAAAAAAAAAAAAAAATTAAAAAGCACAGGAAGCATTTTCACAGCTGTTTTTGCTATCAGTTGGCTGCAATCACTTTTTTTCTTTCTCTTTGCCCCCAAATAAAAACCCCAAACCTCCTATCCTAGGCGCTGACACTTTCCTGTCTTCCTTTCTTGTCGTGCCCTTCCCTCCTTTGGGAAGTAAAATAAACTTTCTTTCCTAAAACTGTTTTCTACTCCTGGTGTGAGAATTCTTTCACTGACCCATGCCATCAGCTCCTCTTGAGTTCCCTGTGGCCATAACATGGGTCAAAAGATATGCTTTTCCAGAAAGGCTGTACCAATGTACATTTCCAATTGTAGTATGTTAAAAATAGCCACTTCGCAGAACCTTCTCCATCACTGAATTTCCCTTTAAAATAAAAGTCTGCCAAGGTGACAGGTAAAACATCATTTTATTGATTATTAGGGAGAAATTAAACATTTTTATATGCTTATTTCATTTGTATATCTTTTGAGCACTCTTGTCATACCCTTTGTCCAGTTTTCTAATGGGGAGTTAGTCTCTTATTAATCTGTTAGAAATTTATAGTGTAAGGATATTATCCCTTTGACATACATGGTACAAATAGATTCTTCAAGTTTTTATTTTTATTTTATGATGTTTGATGAACACAATGATTTCAAATCTAACCAAATTTCATCTTTGTACTCAAACATTTCTTCCTGATAGAGTGTATCAGGTCTTTTCTCTCCCTTAATACATCATTAGTATCAAGCAATACTACTACTTTTACATCTTATTTGTACCACAAATGAAAATAAGTCTGGTTTGGCATCTGAGAGCTCTGCATAACTGTGCTTAAATAAGTCTTGAAGATGAGAAGAAAGGAAAGAGATATGTAACAGGAAACTTACGTGCCTAATTGAGGAAGTTTCTGAGTTGTACAAAATGGAAAGTTGTAAAAATGGAAAGGCTGCATACAATAGGAACAAACCTGGCCTGAAACTGTATGTCATGATTTCACTTCTGAATACCTTATATATCTTCTATGTAGTTATAATAGAGTTATATCCTTTTAGTCTCTGTTAAAGGAATCTTAACCAGTTTTATTCCCTTCAGCTTTCTCAAAATTGCATCCTGAAAGCTTTATAAAAGCAGCACAGTTTTCCATTTCTAGCTTTTCACAAATATGATTTAGTTGCAGTCTCCCAGACTTCTATTGTATTCTCATTAGTTCTGTTAGTAAAATTAGCTTTGGAAAAGTGATTTCTCTCATTGTTTCTGCTACTGTCAACATGGTAAACCAATAATTTACTTGACTCTCTTTTTTAGAATAAAGAACAGCTGAATTCATGTCTAGGAAAAGTATCTATGGTATCACTTCTGTTTCTCTGTTCTTCAGTTAAACACCCTGTTTTTCATAGGCTGTGTAAATTTACATGCAGATGTACTTTAATTTTGATATTCAGAGGTATTCTCCATCTCTTCAATAGGCTTGTTTCTCTGGAATAATTTTACCCTTCTGTTTGGAGTTCTGTTCCAACAAGGCTTAATGACTACTTATATTAGGTTGCATTTAATTCTTATATTAAAATCTCACAAGATTTTCCTAAGTTTATTCCCTGTGTTCTGAACTTTAGAATATAGATAACTCAGGCCACAAGAAATGTCCTTGACCCACTCTTTTTAGTATTTTCTACTGTATAACTATAGGTACCTTGTCAACTGCTTTATGTGGTAACCTCCATCATATCCAGTTTTAGAATTTTACTGATATTTTTCTGTCTTCCTCATTTTCTTAATAAAATCTTGATCTAATCATTAAATTACCAGGCAAATAAATTCTTTCAATTCTTGTGAGATGAAGCACAGAAACCTATCATTCAAGGCATCTTAAGTCACTGACCAGAAAATAAAATCTTTATCTAAATAACATTGTCCAATAATCAATTACAATTTTCCATACTATTTCTCTTCCTAAGTCCCAATCTTCAAATAAAACCAAACATACAAGGCCAAGCTATTATATAATTATCATCCATCATAATATCAATATAGGAACAAAATTCACTTAGTTCCTTTTTTTTATGAGTTTTCCATAGATTGCTTTTGACTCAACAGAGAATAAAAATCTGTGGGTCCATTTGCTGATCCATACCACCTTTAAAATATGTTATCAATCTCAAAATGAATTCTATAGCATTAATAATCTGGGGTAATATTTTCCAGTTTTGAGGGTTTTCATTGATAATTTTTCTCAAATGTAACAGATTAAAAAAAGGGTGCCACTAGTGATAGGAAATCTGTGGCCTTTACCAAATCCTAAAAAAGGCACATGCAAAAATAACAAAGCATGTCCAACAGAAATAATTACACATAAAGCATACTGTTTTCAATCTGATATAACTCTAAATCATTAAGGTTGAAATAAAAGTCAAGTACCTATATAGTTCAGATTAAAATTCCAGTATAAAGTTAGCATAAATCAGGAAAAAAATCTGAGAAACTTAATGTTTAATGTAGATCTTAGAAAGTTAAAAGATACAGGCTATATCCTTAATGATTAATGAATAACAAAGAAATGTTTTCAATATGCTAATGGAAATACCATTTAGAAAAAAAATTACCCTAAAAATTACTTCTATGAGTCACTGTCACCTAGAATTACTTAGTAATATTTGATAAATTTTCATATTTAATTTGAAAACACAATTTAAAATTTTGTTTGCTAAAATGGCTTCTTGGTTCATTCATTCATTCCAATATTTACTGAACGCTTTCTATATACCTGATTCTGTGCCATGCTTTATATGAGCCTAAGTAACTAGCTAGAAAATGAAACAAGAAAAATAGCAAAACAAAACCAAAAATGGGGACAACATCTTGGTTAAAGGAAAAACAAAGGACAATATTTCTTATAACTCTTCTCATAACTTGCAACTTTCTTAAAAAAGAGACACATAATTGACCCCATAAATAAACCATTACTTGAACTTGATATCTGCAATTCTTCTCTAATAAATAAGATATAGTATTTTATACTTTTATGGTGATGCTTTATAACACATAATCAAAGTGATCTTAACTTATTTTAACAAAAAAAAGGGGAACATAAAACTTTAAGGAAGCATATTTCTACATTTTAATAACGAAGGCAGGTAGTACTATTTAAAAAAAAAACTTAAAAAATGTCTTTATGTTTAAAAAAATCCCTAACAAAAGTAACTGCTAGAAAAATTACAAAAAGGAAAAGGAAAACATAATTATGAGCACAGAGTTTTTCAAGTGACATGTGAAAAATGGAAAATAAGAAAAACAAAAAGCATGTATTATAGAAATAAAAGTCCCAAGCATGTTATAAACATGAAAAGTCTAAAAGCAATCTAAATAATATACCTCCTTATGCCAGAAGGGCACTACCATGAATCTCAAAATTTATCTGAATAAAGGTAGGTCTGTAGATGGAGGTTAAAAAATAACTTGGGAGTATTTTGATCACTTACTCAGGCCTTTTGATCCCATGTCGTCAGGGATCTCCTGTAGAGAGTAGTCCCCAGAGAGCAAGCAATAAAAAGATAATCAAAGAAAATAGTTGTCAGTAATGCATAAAATTGGTGCTACAGTAAGAGACAGTTCCAAGACCATTACAGGTACACATATCTTACAGAGCATATTTGTAGATTTCTAGAAGTTTGAAATGACCTAACAGCTAACCGTAATCTACCAAAGGAATGAAAGTTCTAGCTTGGAGGCTGTTTAGGGTAGTAAAACAAAATTTCAGACCATTTCTTGCTATTTTAAAAGTAAAATTCAGATTGTCTACACATAATAAAGAAAAAGACAAAATGGAATGATTCCAGACAGTCTAGTACCAAAGATTGGCAAAGCTATACCTAGAAATAAATTAGCTTCTCACTTACTCATGCTTTTCCTCTAAAATTCTTTGAATGTATGAATGTTATGTGTTGTTCATAAAAACCTCTACTTCAAATAATTCTATTTATATATTTGTTTGTTACAAATATATAACTTAAAAATATTGTTTACTTTAAGAATTCTTAAGGTGTCTGAAAAAGTTAAGACTGGCATATAATTAATTTATGCATGTTAAATTGTCCCTGGTGAAGACAATTAGTAACCTGTTGCAGCTCTTGAAACTGTCTCCATGGTAACAACCAACTGCAGGGCAGTAGGTCCCTCTACATTTATTTTCAGTTGTCCACTGGATCCACATACTTACGGTCAGCATCACTTGTTTCCTGCTCACTCTGGTCCTTGTTCTTGTAGAAGGGGAATTTTCGGGAAAAGAGGTTCTTTTTACGCTTGTCATTGAATGACTGCTGAAGAAGAGAAGGAGGGGCAAAACAAAGGGATGTCTACTGTCTGTGTGTACAAAGGCCCAGCCTTGCAGCTCTGTGGAAGCTGACTCCTATGACCACAGTGTGCAGTTTGTATATGAATCTTACTTTAATCACATATAACGTGAATTTCTAATTTCATATAAATTCCTCTAATATTTTACAACTGAAAATATCAAAAAATTTTAGAGTCTAATTCAGTTATATCTAAAAATAAGGAATAAATGCTACTTGACAAAAAAAGTAAATCAGATTAACCAATACTATAGTACAAACCAAGCTAACATATGTTTATATCAATCCATATTTTTCTAGAAAAATTTCCAAGTACTAGGTGCTCGATGGAAGTTATTTTAAATGTTACTGTGCTACATGTTACTGTGTTATTATTTTTTATGCATTAGATAGTAATCTTCATTTTACTTTGGCCTGATGACAGTTATTTATTCCCCCCCCCTTTTTTTGTGGCCACAATGAACTAACAGAAAAGCCATTATTAACAAAATAACAATTGTGAGAAAGTTGCTAATGCTAAATATTTAAAAACAAACAATCTTATTTTTTTTGAAGAGGAAAAAAGGTAACTAAATGTTTACAGCATGAATCAGAAAATGGGAAGAAAACCAAGAGGTCCATCAAGGATGAGTCCAGCAAAGATTTATCAATGCTATCTAAGCCAAGGAAGAAGAGTCAGAAGTCTCCTGGACAACCTGAATGCTATCAGGACCGATTTATTTGTTCTTAATTAAGCTCTACTATACTTATCTATTTTTAGAAGTATATACAAATAAAATAGAACCATATCCAATCCATTGGCCCAATGGCTTTCATAGAAAAGAAAAAATTTGGTGCCCACCAAAGCCACAAAGGCACTTAAGATTCTAACAGTTTATACACAATTGCTATGTGGGAGCTGAGCAGCTGATTTTGATGGCCATTACTGCATAGATGTTGGAAAAAAGTATTTTTTCCCTTGAATGTCCCATTTGTACATTCACAGATTTAAGAACATGTAGCACAAAGAATGATGAGGCTATTTAAAAAGAAATAGCTTCTTTTGTAATTTCTATGTCATAGGTATCAATGTTTTGAAGGAAACGGCCTTTAACTACCAGTGACACTTGGAATTATTATTTTTTTTGAGGGGAGGAAGAAGGGAACAATATAAAGGAAAGAAATTTCATTTTAATTTTTTTTTTTTGAGACAAGGTCTCTCTCTGTTGCCTGGGCTAGAATGCAGTGGTGTCATCATAGCTCACTGCAACCTCAAATTCCTGGGCTCAAGCAATTCTCCTGTCTCAGCCTCCCGAGTAGGTGGGACTACAGGGGTGTGCCACCACATCCGGCTAAGTTTTCTATTTTTTGTAGACAGGGTCTTACTTTTGCTCAGGCTGGTCTCAAACTCCTGGCCTCAAGAAATCCTCCCACCTTGGCCTCTCAAAAGTGCTAGGATTATAGACGTGAGCCACTGCACCCGGCCCTTATTCTGATTTTTTTTGAGTTTATCCATGTCTTAAGATGCTATATCATTCATTATTTGGAAGTATATTGACACCAGGCAGTATGTTTTAGCATGCCTGTATTTTAGCATGTGGTGTCAAGTGGTTAAGGTTTTGAAGTAGATTAAAGTGACTTTTAGCTCCAATTCTATGATTTGCGATTTATTTTGATAAGGATCTTTATAAAAACAAGGTTAAACTTTTATTTTTACCTTTTCATTATCAATAATTCAGAATTAATAAGTTCACAGCTCATTAGCCAAGCAGACTGTCTTGATTTCAATCTTAAATTTTGAAGGCTCTGAGGAACTAGATAAAAGAGAACTCTAAGCAGAAGTTAAAAATTCAGTTGAGAAGAAAGTATTATGGAGAACTCTGGGTTTATAACTATCTTATAATTTGTCAAGTAGCATTATTTGAATAAAAATCTTTGCTTGAATCCAAATTTTAGAAAGGAAAAAGAAAAGAAAATTTAAGTTTTAGTAGAGAAAAAATCATGGTAATCTAATTTAGGGAAGGACTAAATCTTTCCATTCATAACAATCACTAGTTTTGAATTTGGCAATAGTTTTTATGATATCTGATAAAACTGATATGCTTTCTATAACAGGTTATTTACCCCTCTTACTGCATATATAGTGGTCAGAGTCAGTTTCACAGAAAACAACCAAAAGAAACATGAAGTTTAAAATGTTTTGACTCATTATCTTTGCAGTTAGGTAAAATAAGATATCATAAAGATATCATAGTATAAAACAGAAAGAAATGCTTGTTAGTTAAGAAATATATTAATTGTATTACATTTAATTTCCTCCAGGTGAAAAACTTATTAAAAGTAAAAATAAAAATAGCACAAGCAAACAAGACAAAAATGTGTAGGGAAAACACAAAACTAAAGACTTGCTACCTCCAGTTTCTCTATATTTTCAATAAAAATACTACAATTAATTACTTGTCATTAACACTACAGTGCAAAAAATATAAGAACTAATAAAATACCACAAATTCATGATATATATTAAATATCTAAATATATAATGTCTACATGTAGTATTTCAAAATAGCCAAATGAATGTTAAAAATGTTAATGAGAAACTGAAATGTTATAAAAATAAAGTCCACAAATCACCATGTAAGGAAAGGAAAAGGAGGAATAGGAAATGGTATTACAGAAAGAAATGCAGTTCTGTATCAATGGCAAGCGTATTTTTTACCCCACTCAGTATCATGCATAGTTTTGGTGCTGTGTTAGAACACAGTGACTGTGTATAATAAAGTTGGTTACAGTCGACAAACATGACTAAGATTTAAATATGTCGTTAATTCAGTTAACTTCTTACAGTATGAAAGAAAAGTTACAACATGCAACCTCTGTTTCAATTCATCGAAGGTGTATTATACTAAACTATTTTTAAAGATATACATAAAACAAGCACAAAAAACACTTGTATATATTTCAATTACTGAGCATTTACTTGGGATTTTTTCTCCAATAAAAATTTCTATTTTAAGTATTGCTTCAAATCATGCTATATAATTTTGTATTTTCTGAAAGCTGTAAGTTAATTTTAAATAATTTATCATTTCTAAAAAAGCTGAATGTACTACACAATTTACTTATGTAATATCTTAGATCAAAGATCATATTTTTCTTTCTTTTTTTTTTTTTTGAGACAGAGTCTCACTCTGTTGCCCAGGCTAGAGTGCCGTGGCATCAGCCTAGCTCACAGCAACCTCAAACTCCTGGACCCAAGTGATCCTCCTGCCTCAGCCTCCCAAGTAGTTGGGACTACAGGCATGCACCACCATGCCCGGCTAATTTTTTCTATATGGTTTTAGTTGTCCAGCTAATTGCTTTCTATTTTTTTTTTTTTTTTTTTTTAGTAGAGACAGGGTCTCGCTCTTGCTCAGGCTGGTCTCGAACTCCTGAGCTCAAATGATCCACTTGCCTCTGCCTCTCAGAGTGCTAGGATTACAGGCGTGAGCCACTATGCCCGGCCCATATTTCTTATCTTTTAAATTTTACCACTTTAAGTTTGAGTGCTTGGTGACATCAGAAATGTACAGAGTAAACTTATTTGCTGAGCTAACCTTCCATATTCGTTTCAGATATGATCAAAAGACTTATAAAAATTTTGTTTTAGGTTAAAAAAATGGCAAAACATAAAACATTGCTATGAATAGTATTTCAACACATGTATCCAGCTCTTTCTTCAGGCTTACTGCTAGAATATTCTATTGCAGTGAGTTCAGGATAATTAGGAATTACACACATAGTTCAGGATGAAGCCTGTACTATCTTTCTCATCTACTGACATTCGAAATTTTTAGAGTCAAGCAGAAGGACTTCAAGCAAAGGAAAAATAAATATACATCTAAAATACATGAAAAAAATTTCAATATATTTCTTGATCATTGACAAACTTCTCTTTACTGGCACTTTCCTCATTCTCTCCAAATAAAAATTCATACTGATTCCAACATTTACAACATAGATTCTCTTAAAAAATTATGTCAGGAATAATGGAGGGAAAGAATAAGGGAATTTCCAAAAATTCACTTACAACAACTTGTAAACTTAGATTATTACTTACGTTAATATTTTTTGGGGGTGGCTATTTTCTTGTAAGAGTCATTTATTAAATTACCTAACACAATTAACACTGGTAACACAAGTTTCTAATTGGACATCTGAATGAAGGCTGAATCCATTTTATTTATAAAACTAATCTTGACCAAAAGAATGTGTTTAAGAATATATTAAGTGAAAGTTTTGATAATTTGGAAAAGTCTATAAAAAGGGTGCTTTAATTACGCTTACTTCAGTGTCTACTACTGTAAAGCACCATGGCAAGAGCTGATCATGGTTAATTCTTACAGCAAAATAATTCTCATTTTAACAATGTAGCTCAAACAAGAATTATTAAAAGGTCTATTATCCTTAATTACTAATTTCCAGAAAAAAGAGATTTCATATACTCACCCCTTTATCTCTTGTTTTAGAATTGAATTTCACTGTTTTTAACCGGGCTCGTTCTTTCTTCTCAACCCTGTCAATGTACAGAATGTTATTTTTAAAATATAGTACACATGTGTATATTTATATATGTACTCAATTCCATAATTATATTGAAAGTATTACGAGGTACTATTTCCCAGTTTAGCAGTTATGTAGGTTTTCTGTTTGAAAAATTTTTAAAAATATTAGCTTAGCATGGAACACATATGCTAAAATTAAGCTTAAGAGAGAGAAAGCAAATGTGGTAAAATGTTAACAATTGGTAAAAGTGGTGAAGATTATGTGGATGTTCACTGTACTATTGCATTTTTTTGGTATTTACTTTTCTGTAGCTCTGGAACTTTTAAAAATAAGAAGGTGGGAAATAAAAAAATTAAGCTTACCTCCAACGATACGTATATGTAAATTTATAAAGCAACCAGTTATAGTGTATAAAGTAAGAATTGTAAAGTATTTTTGGAGGGCTATATAAGGAACTGGTAACCTTAGTTATTCCTATGAAGGTGAAATGTGAGTGCCTTCATTTCATGGAGGGAGCCTGGACAGCTTTTAGATCTTTTGAATTTTGAACCTTTTAGAAGTGTTACCTATTCAAAATAAGCAAGCATATAAGGCCATAATAATAAAACAAAGTTTCATAAAGATTGTAATATCAATATGAATCCTGCAAAATTTCATGTAAACTAAGCTTTTATAAATCCTCTGACTTTAACATGTCAATTAGGTTAATATATATAGCAGAAAAGCCTACCAAAACAGCCTATGAATAAATGCATTTTATTTATTTTTTATTATCTAGCTATATAGTTTTACTATGGGTACAGAAAAATCTTAGCATTCATAGATTTAAAACTTATGTTTTTTTTTTAACTATTCCAGAGCAATTTTGAGCCTCCATGACATGAATAATTTATAATCTTGCTTAGGTACTTACTGAGAGCACCACAACACTAGCATTTAGTGAGTGAGAATTTACAACTCAACTTTGTTTTTTAATCATTATCTTGTTCAGTAATTAGTTCAGTGACTTAAATCTTATTTATTTGTAGGACTGATGTCGCTGTTGCTGCCAGGCCAAGGAGGGAGAGGGGAAGGCTAACCACTCCTACACACCCTGGGGACAAATCCCATTGCTGCTGCTGTGGGACCAAGGTGAGAGCAAACTGCACCCCCCACAGAGATCTGCCTATGCTTCTCCAGCTGAGAGGGGCCCTACCTCCCTGACGGCAAGCCTAGAGTATTCTGCTGGCAACGTGGGGAATACACCACCCCTGTCTACCACAGTCAGCACCTTAACATACTCTTGGGGGGCCTGAAGACCAGTCTGTCAGCTTCAAAATCGCCCAGCCCAGTCCACTACCACTGGCATCTGATAACTCCTTCCGGGGTCTGAGATTGGGTTGACCCAATCTGCCAATACCACCACAGCTGGCAGACACCCACACATGCCACCAGGGCTAGTCCCCTGTTGCTGCCACCACCACCACCAGTATGGACCGCTTAGTCTCCAGTAGGTTGTTCCACCACTGCCACTTCCATTGCCTGCATCACACCAGCTGCCCTGGGGTCTGAGAATCTGTTCATATGCCTGGCCCACTGCTGCCACTACCCGAATCTGAGCAACCCACCAGGGGGCCCAAGATTTGGCCCTCCTGGACCCACTAACACTGGTGCCAGCATAAGCTGCTCTGATGCCCAAGAATAGGCATGCTCAACCCACTGCTGCCACCTCTGGGGCCCAAAGACTGGCACCTGGTATCCTAGTCCTCAGCAAAACTTCACCACAGCCTCCACTAATAACCATACCCTAAGCCACTCAGGAAATCACAGATACCACTCACATTGTTTTTTTTTAATTATTATTATTTTTTATTTCAGCTTATTACGGGGATACAAAAGTTTAGGTTATGTATATTGCCCATGTCCCTCCACCCCCACCCCCGAGTCAGAGCTTCAAGCGTGTCCATCGCAGTCCAGACAGTGCGCATCGCACTCATTGTGTAGGTATACACCCATCCCCTCCCCCCCCATCTGCCTGACACCCAATTGGTGTTATTCCCAAATGTGCACTTAGGTGATGATCAGGGAAACCAATTTGCTGGTGAGTACACGTGGTGCTTATTTTCCCATTCTTGGGATACTTCTCTTAGTAAAATGGGTTCCAACTCTTTCCAGGAGAACATAAGAGATTCTACATCACCGTTATTTCTTATAGCTGAGTAATACTCCATGGTATACACATACCACATTTTACTAATCCACTCATGTATTGATGGGCATTTGGGTTGTTTCCACATCTTTGCAATTGTGAATTGTGCTGCTATAAACATTCGGGTTCAGATGTCTTTTTTATAGAATGTCTTTTGTTCTTTTGGGTAGATGCCCAATAATGGGATTGCTGGATCAAATAGTAGGTCTACTTCACTCACACTGTTTATAGCTGAAGAAATCATACAGAGATCACATCACTGCAGACAACCAAAATCAAATCCAAAACACCACACCCAAACAACAACTTATATACATCTTCAGGAAAAAGCCCTCACTTAGAAAAGCAATTTTAAAAAATTGGAAGAAGCAACTGCTACATCCAGATGCACAGATATCAATGTGATGACAAAGGAAACATGAAAAAGCACAGAAACACGATGCCATCAAAGCAACACAATAATTCTCCAGCAACAGATCCCAATCAAAAAGAAATTCATAAAATTCTGAATGAATAATTCAAAATACTGATTTTAAAAAAAGCTCAGTGAGAAACAAGAGAATTCTGAAAAACAATACAGAGAGATCAGAAAAACAATTCAGGATATGAATGTGAAATTTATCAAAGAGATAGATATTTTAAAAAAAACAATCAGAAATTTTGGAACTGAATAATTCACTGAATGAAATACATTCAAAAGCTTCCACAACAGACTAGATCAAGCAGAAGAATCTCAGAACTTAATGACATGCCTTTTGAAATAATCTAATCAGACAAAAGTAAAGAAAAAAGAATGAGCACAGTCTGAGCAACACAGGGAGACCCCGTCTCTACGACAAAATAGAAAATTAGCTGAGTGTGGTGGTGTGCACCTGTAGTCCCAGCTACTCGGGAGGCTGAGGGCCGAGGATTACTTGAGCCCAGGAGGTTGAGGTTGCTGTGAGCTATGATCATGCCACTCACTGCAGTCTAGCCTGGGTGACAGAGTGAGATCTTGTCTCAAAAAAAAGAATGAGCAAAGCCCCTTCATAAAGTCATAAACTGACTGAATATTCAAATTATCAGTATCCCTGAGGACAAACAGAGAATGAAAGGATTAGAAAACCTATTTAACGAAATAATAGGTGAAAATCTCTGAAGTCTAGCAAGAGATTTAGACATCCAGATACAGGATGATCATCCATACCCAGGCAGATACAATGCAAAAAGATCTTCTCCAGAGTACATTATAGACAGACTGTCTAAAGTCAAAGATAAAGAGAGAATCCTAAACACATCAAGGAAAAGCATCTGGTCACCTCTAAAGGACATCCCATCAGACTAACAGCAGATTTCTCAGCAGAAACCTTATAAGCCAGAAGAGAATGGGATGATATATTCAAAATGCTCAAAGGAAACAAACAAACAAAACCTGTGAGCCAAGAACACTATATCCAGCAAAATTTTACTTCAAAAATGAGGGAGAAATAAAGTCTTTCCCAGACAAGCAAATATTAAGGGAATCTGTTAATACTAGCCTGGCCCTACAAGAAATACTCAAGAGAGTACTCGACCTGGAAGTTCAAGGTTGACATTTACCATCATGAAAACATATGAAAGTATAAAACTCACTGGTAAAGCAATCACACAAAGGAGGAAGAGAAAGGACTCAAATGGTACCACTATAGGAATCCACCAAACCACGATGATAGACAGTAAGAGAAAAAGAAAGAAACAAAGAATATAAAAACCGAGAAAACAATTAACAATATAACAGGAAGAAAGCCTCATATATCAATAATGACCCTGAATATAAACAAATTAAATTCTCCACTTAAAGGAAACTCACCTTACCAATAAAAACATATAGACAGAAAATTAAGGGATACAAAAAGATATTCCATGCAAATGGAACCAACCTAAGTGTCCATCAATGGATGAATGGATAAAGAAAATGTGATACATATACACAAGGGAATACTATTTTGTCATGAAAAAACGAAATCATGTCCATTGCAGCAACATGGATAGAACTGGAGGTCATTATCTTAAGTGAAACAAGCCAGGTACAGACAAATATTGCACATTCTCACCAATATGTGGGAGCTAAAAATTGATTGATAACAGAGACTAGGAAGGGTAATTGGGGAGGGAGGGAGGAAGGATGAAGAGAAGTAGGTTAAAGGGTACAAACATATAGTTAGATAGAAGGAATAAATTCAGTATCTCATAGCAGAATAGGGTTACTATACTTAAAAATGTATTGTACTCAGTGATAGACACTCTAATTATCCTGACTTCATCACTACGTATTATATACATGTAACAAAATTTCACATGTACTCCATACTTTTGTACAAATAAAGAAATTGTGTATATTTGTAAAATACTGTTCCTGAAAAAAAAGCCAAGAACTGTAGGAATTACAATTCCTTATGCTAGTATAAGAAAATTTCTAAGAAAGAGATAGTTCTATGCAAGAAAACGTAAGTTTTGAATATATTCAGGAATGAAATGGCATAATCAGTTGTGGTTTCATACTGTATTTTATGGGAGTAAAATTATATTTTGTAATGCTACTCATGAATTGGGGGATTGGTAGAGGTCTCAAGATGTATCTCTTACATTACTTCTTGCTTCAAAACGCAATTTTATAGAATTTTTATACAAAACGAAAAAAACCTCTCCAACAAAGTCAGCACTATTTCTTACTGTTTGCAGACAGTTTGTTTTAAAACAATTTTTGGGAACTTTGACCTTGATATTTAGGACATGAGGTTTCTATTGATTCAACAAGGCATAGAGGAAGTATTTCAGAATTCAAAGTGGACTGTGTTCTACAACACGAAAAAAGTTATGCTGAGGGCTGCACTGCTATTAATAAAAGACGATTTGCCATCAAATATAAGATCTAACCAAATAGTTGTATCTTGCTAAATATATGGGTCTACCCAACAACATTTATAAATCCTGAAACCATAATTACAAATCTTGGTAATAAATTTAATATTACTCTTCAACTTCTACATTTATACAAATATTTATAGAGGTCTACACATAGTTATATGATTTGGTATATTTATCAATTATAGCAACTCCAACAGATAGGTATAAATCCAACTCATTAATAAGAAAAGAATATGTTTGTTACATCATAGGCTTGATATAAGATGAATTAACTAGCTTTAATAAATATTACTTTGTTATCATATTAACCATTTTTGCTGGCCATCTTAAAGCTTTAAAAAGCTCTTAAAAAAGAACTTTTAGGCAATGATTTGGATGAATCAGATCTCATTAATAAGCTGTCTTGGAAGAATTATGAACTGCTATTTTAATACCTTTCCCACAAAAGTAGATGCATTCAACATTCTATAGGTCTTAGAAGGGGTTCTCTAAACTGGGATCACCCTTTGCAAAGATAGCTTGCAGTTAACAACTCTTGCTACTAGATGGTAAGTATGCACCAATGAATCACTAAAATGAATTGCTAAAGGCAAAGAGGAGAGACCAGTGGACTGGTCAAGCATAAAATCACCTTCCAGTAAAAGAAATTTATTTATTATTTATTTATTCAGTTGTCTTGGTAATTATTTTTAATTACATATATTTAAGGTGTGCAATTTGATGATTTGATATATATATACACTGTGAAATCACCACCACAATCAAACTAATTGACATATCCATCACCTTACCTAGTTATCTTTTTTATTTTTGTGGTGGGAACACTTAGGATCTACCCTCTTAGCAAATTTCAAGTTCACTGTACAGAACTATTACCTATAATCACTATGCTATACATTACGTCTCCAGAACTTACTCATCTTGCATAACTGAAACTTTATATCTCTTGACTTTTATTTCCCCATTTCCCTTCCTCCTAGCCCCTAATAACTACCATTCTACTCTCTATATGAGTTTGACTATTTTAGATTTTACATAAAAGTGTGATCATACAATATTTGTCTTCCTGTGTCTGGCTTATTTCATTCAGTGTAATGTAGTCCAGGTCCATCCATAATAGTGACTGAGTAAAAGAAACTTAAAGGAACAACAATTACTTATGCTGCCTTGCACTCAAGTGGCAAGAAAAACAGATGCATTTACCTGCGTTTACTGGGAATCACTCCAACTTCATCACTCTCACCATCTGGTGTAACCTGCCTGGCTTGCCACCATTCGTCATCAGAAGCATTGATGACATGAAGGATATCTCCAAATTTGAAGTTCAATCCCTGACTGGGAAGGCCACTGTCTTTAGTCTTGTCATAATCAAAAAGGGCTCTAGATTCAGAAGAAAAAAATCCATAATTAGTTGCTATAATGATGTTAAACAATATTAAATAAACATAAGATTCTGAAAGTGTATGTAATTTGGATAATTAAACAATATACCATGGTAGGCAAAAGAATGCATAGTTCAATTTTGTTCTATATACAAGAAGATAGTTAGACAAAAAAGAAATAGCAAAATCAATGTTATGAAAAATTAGTTTGTTATTAGGTATATTAGCTATTTCTTTCAATATTGTAAGAGAAATTTAAATAATGTTATTAGTACAATCCAATGGCAACCTATATTGAATTCTAAAACAAAGACAAATCTAGAGAGTTGTTCTAAATTAATGAATAAAAAGTAAACATTAAGAGAGATTCTTCTCTTTACTTTGACTAGACATACTTGGGAAAAAAAATTCCCTGATAAATTTGATTAGTTGTGGATTATAAGACTAGATCAACATACTGATTATTCTGACAATTAGTTCTTTCTTTCATTTGTTCACAAAACTTAGAATTAACAGGGTTTCCAGTGTGAATAATAATGATGAAAACTAACTATAGATGACTTTATTAGCTGCCCAATATTTTGGAAAAAATATTAATTTAATATGGTAATTGCAATATGTTAAGAATATTTTAAAAGTCTGCTAAAGAGAAAATATTATCTTACTACTTGATTAATTAATGTACGACATTTAAATAAATTACATTTTTAACTCCAAATAAGCTCTCTCAAGGGTACAGGAAAGGATCCCAGGAATTATATTTATAATACAATTTATTCATTCTTTTGTTCTAATTTGGCACCTGGAAATTAGGATGCAAATCATATTCTTTTTCATGCTACCCAACTTTTAAGAACCTATCTCTTGAAGTAAAACTCAAGAGGAAGAATTACTTGATGGCTAAATGAATGAACTAGTAGTTAATGGTTTTCTAATATATTCTTTCAAGTCTTTCCAGGGGCTAAAGGTCTGAGGGAAGTAGGTGGGAATCAAAAGTGGGAAGGCTCACTTAAACACATATCAAAATGTACAGAAGATGAGGGTATAAATAATCATAATACAAAATAAAAAATAAAGTAACTTAACAGATAGTACAAATGTCAAGACGTTCAGAAAAGGGAAAATACTATCTCAACATTTTTATTATCATAAATTCATCTTTTGAATCATGCAAGTATTAATAATATATTATTGATGAACAATGGACAAAAGAAATCACCCACAATCTCTGCTCCTTATTTTAGCTTTATCTTTTAATATATTTGATTCATAAGAAATGAACCAATGGAATATATAGGTGAGTTAGTAATCAGAAGATACAATAAATACCTGTTAACCTACTATCCAACCTAAGATGACACACAAAACCTTTATCGGTATCAATAATTCACATTTAACTATGTGTTTTCCCCTTGACCCCGCTTCCCTCAGATCAAGAGTTAACCACCATTAAAAGGTAACCATCATTTTGAACATAGTGTTTATTATTTCCAGGACCCTTACCCTTTTTTTGTTGGTATGGTTTTATCACATATATGCAGATGACTAAACAATTTAATGTATGTTTTTGGTTTCAGAGCTTTATAAAAAGGTATACTGTATGTAGTCTTTTGTAGCCTTTCTGACTTTTGAAATTAAAAACACATTGAGTAGGCCGGGCACGGTGGCTCACACCTCTTATCCTAGCACTCTGGGAGGCCAAGGCAGGTGGATCGTTTGAGCTCAGGAGTTCGAGACCAGCCTGAGCAAGAGCGAGACCCCGTCTCTACTAAAAAGAGAAAGAAATTATTTGGACAGCTAAAAATATATATAGAAAAAATTAGCCAGGCATGGTGGCGCATGCCTGTAGTCACAGCTACTCGGGAGGCTTCGCTTGAGCCCAGGAGTTTGAGGTTGCTGTGAGCTAGGCTGACACCACGGCACTCTAGCCTGGGCAACAGAGTGAGACTCTGTCTCAAAATAAAAAAAACAAAAAAACCCCACATTGACTAAAAATAAACACAAGACTTCTGGGTAAATATGGCAGGCTGGCTATGTGTGTCTATTTCTTCTGTATCCTAACTAATTAAAATTACAATAAAAAAGACAACAGAAGAAGAGAGATTTGAATATATTTTTGGATGATAACTAAACTTACCAGAATAAAGGAAGCTTTAACTGGGGTGCCTGAAGAGAGGGACACTGAAACAAGTTTTATTCCATAAGAATCCTAGAAATGCTCATGAATTAGAGGTATACAGCACCAAGGTAGGCAGCGATAAGTTATAATAAGTTATAACACTGACAACAGAAGGTATAAACACTGTATATATAGCACATAGACCCTGTAGGTCCCTATTCCCATTCCCAATCCCACAGAAGACCAGAGGTTTAGTTTCTAGAGAAGCTGAATTTGAGGAGGACTGTACTCTGAAATTTGCCAGGGAAGAGGAAGGTACTGAAGAGAAAACAGATGGATGAGAAGGAAATCCACATAATGAAATGGAAATTCTAGCAACCTGGTTTATAATGCTGGCAGATTAAAGATTCTTCTCTAGATATACTTAATTACACCAAAGGAAAAAATGACATGGGTCATGAGATGGAATGAAAGAGCCAGTTTATCCCCCCTCCCCCATTATCTTCTAGTTAAACCCATTAGCTTCATTCTCTATTTGTAAGAACAAAAGACAAGGAAAAGATCACTGGATATTTAAAGAATACCTCACATATAAAAAACTAAAGAAAAAAGACCCAAGAAAATAAGCTAACTAGCAAAAAGGAATACAAAGAAAGCAAAGAACACAAGAAACAGAAGAAAACTTCAGAGAAAAATGAGGTATGTTCACAAAATATAAAGAAGATGACAAAAAAGGGGAACAATCTGATAACAAGAAGGAGCTTTTGGAAAATAAAATAGGATACCAACCCGTCTCTCCATACCCCAAAATTCTCTACCAGGGAAAAATCAGAATAAAGTCATTTCAGACATGCTAAGATTCAAAAGTACCTCCCACATATCCTTTTCTCCAAGAATTTACTGGAAGATGTGCTCTAGCAAAATGAAAGTAAATTGAGAAAGAAGAAAATGTGGCATCTAGGTAACAGAATTTGACACAGTAGAGAGTCAAAGGGAATAGAATAATGGCAAAGAGAAGTCCTATCTGAGAGCTATACAGCAAGTCTACAGAGCATCTAGTCTAGACTGGAGCATAAAGATGGAAAAAATCTGAACTGACAGACCATATGTGAGACCATATATTTTATCATGTGAAAAACTCTAGAGAGGCTACTAGAAGACATAGGAAGACATTTAGTAATAAGTATATGGAAAATTAAGCAAATAAAAATGTGAGACAATTGTGACCAGGCAAGGTGGCTCACACCTGTAATCCTAGCATGCTGGGAGGCCGAGATGTGGGGATTGCTTGAGGTCAGGAGTTCGAGACCAGCCTGAGCAAGAGTGAAGCCCCATCTCTACCAAAAATGGAAAAAATTAGCCAGGCGTGGTGCCATGTGCCTGTAGTCCCAGCTACTTGGGAGGCTGAGGCAGGAAGATCGCTTGAGCCCAAGAGTTTGAGGTTGCTGTGAGCTAGGCTGATGCCACAGCACTGTAGCCTGGGCAACAGAGTGAGACTCTGTCTCAAAAAAAAAAAAAAAAAAAAGACTTAAATCTTTAAGCTACAGATTAAGTCCAGGAAAAATGAAGTGTTGTAGAAAAAAGAAGGCATGGTCAAAGGGTACTATTAATACTTGATTGAGCATTGACAGCTATTACATAGTCACATGACTCGGAATGCTATTAATTTTAAATAACAGAGATAGGGCTATGTCTAAGTGATAGAGGAAGAGGCAGAATGAGTTGTTTGATACCAGAAAGAAAAATTCTCACCTACCGTGGCACTAAGTTAGTAATGTCTAAAGCTGGTAAAGTAGGAAAAGCAGTATATGCATGTTATTTAGAAATATGGAGGTAAAAGGCAAGGGAGTTTGCTAGGAAGATGCAGGTGATTGTTTCTAGAGAATGAAAACTGGGGGTTAGTGGGAAGTGACAGTTATTTTTCATTATAAACCTTTTGATAATATATGATTTAAAAAAATAGAGTATTACTTCTCTAAAAATAAAAGTTAATAACAAAAAGTGAAGATGATTCATTAAATGTACCTAAAAATAACCTAGCATGTTTTGATTTTTGTGCCTTTGTATTTAATCTATCACAAAAGGCAACAACTATTAATTACACTAAAATTAGAAAATATAGATAAGCAAAAAGAAGAAAATGAAAAAAAAGAGAATATAAACAAAAATCTATGTTTTTCCTTTTTCTATGACTTGTGTATATAAAATACTTTTAATGACTTTGGAACACAAGGGTTTAGTAAGTATTGCAAAAATTGGTGAAGGGAGACAAAAATCTGATACATTTAAGATTCCCATATCATTGGTAGGGTAAAAGAAACCAAAGGCATAGGAATAGAATGAAAGAAGAAACTGAGAAAACTTTTCTTTCATTATGTATCATAGAATTATTTGAGACAGTAAGTCATATCATATGTAAACATGTATAGAGTATATGCTTGTATATAGATATATTTATATAAACACATGTACAAGATACATGTCAATTTATGTAATGTATATCATTTCTCATCAGGACAAGTGAAACATATATATATATATTTTTTTGAGACAGAGTCTCGCTCTGTTGCCCGGGCTAGAATGAGTGCCGTGGCGTCAGCCTAGCTCACAGCAACCTCAAACTCCTGGGCTTAAGCGATCCTACTGCCTCAGCCTCCCCAGTAGCTGGGACTACAGGCATGCGTCACCATGCCCGGCTAATTTTTTCTATATAGATTTTTAGTTGGCCAGATAATTTCTTTCTATGTTTAGTAGAGATGGGGTCTCACTCTTGCTCAGGCTGGTCTCGAACTCCTGACCTCGAGCGATCCACCCGCCTCAGCCTCCCAGAGTGCTAGGATTACAGGCATGAGCCACCGCGCCCGGCCCAAGGGAAACATATTAAGAGTAAGTCCCTCAATAGGATCAGAAGGAATGAAAGAATAATTAATAAACAATAGTTCAGATTACTTGTAGTACTTAACTAACATTAAAATAACAGTATAATAAAGTTCTCAAAGTACTACTAAAAATACACAGAATACAAATAAATGAGATTTCTATATTAAGTCTTATTAGCCAATGAAATAATAAAGGTTTATATACTATTAATATCTATTTAATATTATTAATAGATTTATGTTGCTACAGTAATCTTATACGTTACAGAAAAATAACACTTGTTTTGTCCCAAGTGTTTAAAAAATACACGTAGAAATTTCCCGAATATGTATTCTTTACTGAGTCTATTTACATTTTAAGCTATTATTTACATATGCTCCCTTTGCTATTATGGAAACTGCCATGGTAATTAAATGTTACTCAAATGGAGAATCTGATTATAAAAGAATAAAAGTAAATCTAAGTGTTGGATGATATGACATAGTGATCTTATAGTCACTATGAAAATATCAATCTAGAAAAATTTCTTGTCCACAGAAATTTCTTTCTTTATCATACCATTATTATGCAAGAGATTACATAACTTTCATTGATAAAATTATAATAATATTTTAATTCTTGAAAGACATAATGCCATGGAATCAATCAGAAAAAAACCATTTCAGTAATTTACAGTATATTTTTGTATAGTAAAACTAATTAAGTCATAGTGAAAAATCTGAAAGAATTTATACACATAAATAATAAAGAGTTGCCATAATTAGAAGTAAAAACATTTACCTGACATAGAGGGATCGCTTCTGGCTAGTTCGAAGAGAACCTGACCCTGAACTAATACTACTATTCATCATCTGCTCCCGTAAGTCATGTATTTTAGCTTCAAAGCGACTGTATTCTGATGGAAGAAAGAGAGAAATGAATTTATATTTTATACTCTCAAAAAATAAGTTACTTGACGATAAAGTGTTAAATATGTAAACAGTCTTATAATTGATTAAACATGCTTAGAATCTTAAAACTGTCATTAGTACAAGATTTTGTACAATATGAAAATTAAAAAATAATTAATAACCTATATGTAACATAAATTAGAATTGGCTGTTAGAATTTTCCCATGTGCTATTTTAAAGTTCATATCACATTTAATCAATTAAAAGACAGTTTCTACATATTAGATAGCAGTAGCAATTTTACATGACTGTTTAATTAAAGCATAAATTTTAAAAATCAGGATTTATTTTAAATTTTATATTTAAAAAAGAAGCCTACAATATTTAGTATACTAGGTACTTCGATTACACACTTTTTCCCTTTGAGAGAATCAGTTAATCTTATATTCTTAAATACAGAACTTGTACAGGGTCAATAACAATGGGAAAACAGGCCTTAACTGATAAATGAAATTAAATCTATTTTAACCCATTTTATAATTTATAAACTGTCAAAATGCCAAAAGAATACAGAAAGCAATCTGAAATAATATTTATAAATATTTTTATTTAAAACATTTTTTTATACAAAACAAGCTTGATTTTGAAGATGGACTATTTTAAACATTGTACGTTAAAAACTAAATCTATTTTTTTTATAGAACCCACCCCCAAAAATCAGATGCAGATAATCTGAACTTCAACTAATTTACATACATAGAACACTTGATTAAAAAAAAATATTTATTTATTTATTTATTTATTAATTAATTATTTCAGCTCTTCATGGGGGTACAAAAGCTCAGGTTATATACATTGTCTGTGTCCCGCCCATCCCCCTGAGTCAGAGCCTCAAGCGTGTCCATTCTCCAGACAGTGCACCTGGCACTCACCATGTGGTCATACCTACATCCCCTCCCCCCTCCCCACCTCCCCAAGTCAGCACCTTCAAGCATGACCATTCCCCAGACGGTGCGCAATGCACTCATCATGTAGGCATACACCCATCCCCTCCCCCCACCCCCCGTCTCAGTCTGATATCCAATTGGTATCCTTCCCCGATGTGCATTTAGGTGATGATCGGGGAAACCAATTTTCTGGTGAGTACATGTGATGCTTGTTTTTCCATTCTTTGGATACTTCACTTAATATAATAGGTTCCAACTCTCCAGGAGAACCAAAGAGATGTTGTATCATCGTTATTTCTTATAGCTGAATAATACTCCATGGTATACATATACCACAGTTTACTAATCCATTCGTGGATTGACGGGCACTTGCGTTGTTTCCACATCTTTGCAATTGTGAATTGTGCTGCTATAAACATTCGGGTACAAGTGTCTTTGTTACAGAATGACTTTTGTTCTTCTGGGTAGATGCCCAATAATGGGATTGCTGGATCGAATGATAGGTCTGCTTGAATCTGTTTAAGGTTATCTCCATAATGCTTTCCACAGGGGTTGCACTAGTTTGCAGTCCCACCAGCAGTGTATGAGTGTTCCTGTCTCTCCGCATCCAGGCCAACGTGTTGTTTTGGGATTTTTTGATAAAGGCCATTCTCACCGGAGTTAAGTGGTATCTCATTGTGGTTTTGATTTGCATTTCCCTGATGATTAGGGATGTTGAGCATTTTTTCATATGTTTGTTAGCCATTCTTATATCTTCTTTTGAAAAATTTCTATTCATGTCATTTGCCCACTTTTTGATAGGGTTGTTTGATTTTTTCTTGCTGATTTTCCTGAGTTCTAAATAGATTCTTGTTATCAGTCTTTTATCTGATGTGTAGCATGCGAAAATTTTTTCCCATTCTGTAGGTTGTCTGTTTATTTTCGTGACTGTTTCTTTGGCTGTGCAGAAGCTTTTTAATTTAATCAGGTCCCATTCGTTTATTTTTGTTGTTGCTGTGATTGCCTTAGGGGTTTTCTTCATAAATTCTTTGCCTAGACCAATGTCTGTAAGAGTCTTTCCTACGTTTTCTTCTAGAATTCTAATCGTTTCCCATTTAAGGTTTAAATCTGTTATCCACCGTGATTCGATTTTTGTGAGAGGTGAAATCTGTGGGTCCTGTTTCAGTCTTCTACATGTGGCTATCCAGTTTTCCCAGCACCATTTATTGAATAGGGATTCTTGTCCCCAGAGTATGTTTTTGTCTGTTTTGTCAAAGATTAGACGGCTATATGAGGATGGTTTTATATTTGGATTTTCTGTTCTGTTCCACTGGTCTGTGTCCCTGCCCTTGTGCCAATACCAGGCAGTTTTAAGAACCACAGCCTTGTAGTATAGTTTGAAGTCTGGCAAATTAATACCTCCCATTTTGTTTTTATTGCTTAAAATTGCTTTTGCTATACGGGGTCTTCTCTGATTCCATACAAAGTGTATAATTCTTTTTTGTAAATCTGTGAAAAATGATGTTGGTAATTTAATAGGAATTGCATTGAATCTATAGATTACTTTGGGTAGTATAGACATTTTAACGATGTTGATTCTTCCAATCCACGAGCATGGTATGGTTTTCCATCTATTTACGTGTTCTGCAATTTCCTTCCTTAGTGTTTCATAGTTCTCTCTATAGAGGTCCTTTACCTTTCTAGTTAAATATATTGCTAGATATTTTATTTTCTTTGTTGCTATTTTGAAGGGTATTGAGTCCTTAATTTGGTTCTCAGATTGAATGTTATTGGCATATATGAATGCCTCTGATTTGTGTGTATTGATTTTGTAACCTGAGACTTTACTGAATTCATTAATTAATTCCAAGAGTCTCTTGGTTGAGTCCTTGGGGTTTTCCAGATATAACATCATATCATCAGTGAAGAGTGAGAGTTTGATCTCTTCTTTCCCTATTTGGACACCCTTGATTCTGCTCTCTTGCCTGATAGCTCTCGCAAAGACTCCCAATACTATGTTGAAAAGTAATGGGGACAGTGGGCAGCCTTGTCTGGTTCCAGTTCTGAGTGGGAGTGCTTTCAATTTTTCCCCGTGCAGTATGATGTTGGCTGTGGGTTTGTCATATATGGCTTGTATCATTTTTAGGTTGGTCCCGTTTATGCCTACTTTGTTAAGCGTTCTTATCAAAAAGAGTGTTGAATTTTGTCAAATGTTTTTTCTGCATCTATTGAGAGGATCATATGGTCTTTATTTTTGCTTCTATTTATGTGGTGAATTACATTCATAGATTTTCGTATGTTGAACCACCCCTGCGTCTCTGGGATGAAGCCTACTTGGTAGTGATGAATTATTTTTTTAATAAGCACTTGGATACGATTTGCTAGGATTTTATTGAGAATTTTTGCATCTATGTTCATGAGAGAAATTGGTCTGTAGTTTTCTTTTTTTGTTGCCTCCTTTCCTGGTTTTGGTATCAATGTTATATTGGCTTGGTAAAATGTGTTGGGGAGAATTCCATCCTTCTCGATATTGGAGAATAGTTTATGTAGGACGGGCACCAGTTCATCTTTGTATGTGTGGTAAAATTCGGGTGTGAACCCATCTGGACCAGGGCTTTTCTTTTTGGGAAGGTTTTTTATTGCTGTTTCAATTTCAGTTCTTGATATTGGTCTATTCAGGAATTCTATTTCTTCCTGATTGAACTTGGGAAGGCTGTGTGTTTCTAAAAATTTGTCCATTTCCTCCTCATTTTCCAATTTGTGCGCATAAAGATTTTTGTAAAATTCATAGATGATGTCATGTATCTCTGTGGCATCATTGGTGATTTCTCCTTTCATGTTCCTGATGGAAGTTATTAGAGATTTTTCTTTTCTGCTCCTGGTTAGTCTAGCCAGTGGTGTGTCTATTTTGTTTATCTTTTCAAAGAACCAACTTTTTGTTTTATTAATTTCCCTTATAGTGTTTTTGTTGTCCTTTTCATTTAATTCTGATTTGATCTTAATAATTTCTTGCCTTCTGCTGGGTTTGGGGTCAGTCTGTTCTTTCTCCAGCTCTTTGAGTCTATTCATTAAGTTGTCTATTTGTAAGTTTTCTGTCTTTTTGAAATAGGCATTTATGGAAATGAATTTTCTTCTCAGGACTGCTTTAGCTGTGTCCCATAGATTTTGATAAGTTGTGTCTCCTTTATCATTTAATTCAAAGAATGTTTTGATTTCTGACTTGATTTCTTCCTTTACAAAATAGTTGTTCAGGAGAAGGTTGTTTAGCTTCCATGACTTTGAGTAGGAATGAGAGTTTCTGTTAGGGTTCATTATTACTTTTATTCCACTCTGATCTGAGAAGATGCACAGTATGATTTCTATTTTTTTAAATTTTTTAAGACATGCTTTATGTCCTAGGATATGGTCAATCTTAGAGAATGTCCCGTGAGCTGATGAGAAGAATGTGTATTCGGTGGATTTCGGGTAGAATGTCCTGTAGATGTCAGTCAGGCCCATTTGTTCTAGCATTCTGTTTAAGTCTACTATTTCTCTGTTTATTTTCTGTTTGGAGGATCTGTCCTGTGCTGTCAGTGGGGTGTTAAAGTCTCCAGCTATTACGGTATTGTTGTCTATCATTTGGTTCAAATCAAGTAGGGTTTGCTTTATGAATCTGGGTGCGTCTAGGTTAGGTGGATATATATTAAGTATGGTTATGTCTTCTTGTTGAATTGTGCCTTTCACCAGTATGTAGTAACCATCTTTGTCTTTTATTACTTTTGTTGGTTTAAAAACTAAGTTATTGGAAATTAAAACTGCCACACCAGCTTTCTTTTGGCTACTGTTTGCTTGAAATATCGATTTCCATCCTTTTATTTTCAGTCTAAATGCATCTTTGCAGGTTAGGTGAGTTTCCTGAAGACAGCAGATACTTGGTTTGTGTTTTTTTATCCATTGGCCCAGTCTATGTCTCTTGAGTGGGGAATTCAGGCCATTGATATTTATTGAGAGAACTGATAAGTGGGACAGATTTCTGTTCATCTTCTTGGGTAGAACTTCATTGCTATGTTTTCTCTCTTGAGCCATTGTGGTGGCTGGAATTTGATCTTTAGCTCTTGGGTGGTTTTACATTCATGGGTCTTTGTTGTGCTGATCCGTGTGTAACTCTCTTTTGAGTACTTCTTGGAGGGCTGGTCTTGTCTTGGGGAATTCCCTCAGTCCTTGTTTATCTGAGAATGTCTTAATTTCTCCTTCACATAGAAAGCTTAGCTTAGCTGGGTACAAGATTCTAGGCTGGGCATTATTCTGTTTCAGAAGAGTGAGAATGGGGCCCCAACTTCTTCTTGCTTGTAAAGTTTCAGTTGAGAAATCTGGCGTAATTCTAATGGGCCTCCCTTTGTATGTTACTTGTTTCTTTCTCCTTGCAGCTCGAAGAAGTGTCTCTTTAGTGGATATTTTGGTCAGTCTGATGAATATGTGGCGTGCTGTTTTCCTATTTGTTATGAATCTACCAGGGGTTCTTTGAGCTTCTTGAACCTGTATATCTAGAGTTTTAGCAAGGCCTGGGAAATTTTCCTCTATTATGTCTTCAAATAGTTTATCCAGCCCTTGCTTATTATCTTCTTCACCCTCAGGGATGCCGATAACTCTCACGTTAGGCTTCTTCACATAATCCCACATTTCTTGTAGACTCTGATCTTTTTTCTTATTTCTTTGCTCTATCTCTGTGACTGGCTTATTTAATTGGAAACAGTTATCTTCAATCTCTGAGATTCTTTCTTCTGTTTGATCTACCCTGTTCTTGAGACTTTCCACTGTGTTTTGTAGCTCCCTGAATATTTCTTCATTTCTAGGAGTTCAGTTTGGTTTTTCTTCAATATTTCAATTTCCTTAGTGAATTTTTCTTCCAAATCCTGGATTTTTTTTGTGGTTTCTTTGTGTTGGTTATCCATTTTTTCTTGTATATTATTCAGCTTATTTATAATCCATAACTGAAATTCTTCCGGTAACATGTTGGTATTTTGAATCTGGTTTGTGCCCATTGGAGGAGAGCTGGTATTTCTCTTTGGGGGTGAGGTTTCCGTTTGGTTTTTTTGTGCTCCCCATATTTTTCCACTGAGCCCTTCCCATCTGGATCTATCGTAAGATCTTTTCTCACAACTTTAGTCTGGCTAACAGCACGCCTTGTACTCTGTTCTTAGGCTGTGAAACAATCTAGGTATGTTGCTTCCTTTGTCCAGAGGGGCAGACTCAAAAAAAAAAAACTAAATCTATTAACAACAAAAAACTTAGATATTTTTTCAAAAATACTGTAATTACATGGTTATAAACACTTATATTAAATATATTTGGATCTCTTTATAACAAATTCTTTTAAAACTAGGACATACCAAATCTGATTTTCTTATAAAGTCTGTCTTATAGCAAACAACTCATCTGGGAATTTATATAGTTTAAGAAGACAGAGTAAGAGCAAATATAATTACTGTTGAGTTACTCTTCTTTTTACCATAGTTATCAAGTTAGTTTTATGGATACCAAGATTAATTGAAGCAACAACTCATTAAAAAGCTCAGAAACATTTAAAAGCTCACATTAATATCTAATAAAATATTATTTTAGTCTTTTGAAAATACAATAAAAATTTAAAATAATATTAGATTTATTAGTATAATATATTCATTATAATTCAATAATTGTCAATCCATAGCAAGTCTTTATATAGTATGTGCAGATACAGCTAAGGTACAGATAGATTGAGGAATGGAGAAATACATAAAAATATAAAGTACAGCACGAGTTTTTCTAGTCTTTCTAATTAAAAATTATGACCATTGGGTTTTTACATATATCTCTATCTTACAATCTGCTGTCTTGCATATGAAGAATTCTATTTCTCAAGATACTGGGGATAACAGAATTAGAGTACTGCATAATGACTTACTTATTTTATCCAATATTACATTCACAACAATGAATTATAACACCAACATTACCACCATGATATGACTACTGAAAACAGTTAACTATTTTAGTTTTTTTTATCCTCAGGGTACAAATCCACTAGGGATGGAGGTTGAATTACTGTTTTAAAGTTACTTGGAATAATTCCTCCCTGGGTGTTAATGTTGCCAAATGGATAACACTTTTAGATTCATTTGCTGTTTATTTTCAACTTCAATTTTTAGGGGTTGCCTTTTAAATTTTTCATTGTTTTTATACGTAGGTAAAATAGTTCACAGTCAAATCTATAAAACAAGGATATTAAAAAAAAAGTACAGCCTCTATCTCTTTTTCTCATCCTATTCCATCTTGGTCCTTATATGTAAACATTTTAGAAAAAGGCTTATTCTTCTATTTTTAACAGTAAGTACACACACACGCAAATATATTTACATATATTCCATAATTTTATAAATGTATATATTAATGTGTATGTATACACAAACATGCACATATTTCTCCTTGTTCTAAAACAGTAACAAATATTTCCCCACTTTTTCACTTAATATAAGTATATCCAGATGATCACTTCATAGTAATATATATACAGTTGTCCCTCATTCTTTTTTTATAGCTACATAGTCCTTTTGTTTTTAACTTTTACCTTATGTTGTAGGTATGTCTCTTAAATACTGTACAGGGTTAGATTTTGCTTTATTAGCAAATCTGAAAATTGTTTTCGTGAGTTAACTTTTGGCATGATTGAAACTGCCTGATCTCAGTTCTATTCTTACCGTTTGTGTTATATTTATTCAAGTCCTTTACATAAATAACCCGTGGCAGATTATATTTTCCAAAGATACTCATATCCCACATGCTCTTGTACAATGTGACCTTGCCATTCCCCCATTAAGAGGCTGAGTCTAACTCCTCTATCCTTGAATCTGGGCTAGTCTCTTGATTCATTTTTAAGCAAGAAAATGTGGTGGAAGCAATCCTGTGTGATTTTTTCAAGGTTGGATTGGAGAGGACATGAAGATTTTGCCTGATTCTTTCATAATGCTTGTTCGGGGGAAGCCAGACACCACATAACAAGTCTGACAATTCTAAAACAACCATATTGCAGAGGTCACATGATAGTGCTGAGCCCAAACTTCCAGCCAGTACCACTAAAGCATGAGACAAGGGAACTGAAGCCATATTAAACTCCCCAAAGCAGCTAATGTGCCAGCTGAGCCCCACTAAGTGACCTCAGTTGATGCCACAAGGAACAGAAGAACCATCCAGCCAAAATCCTGCCTGAATTCCTAACCTTCAGAATCCATAACATGGTTGTTTTAATCCACTAAGCTTTGGGGTAGTGTTATGAAACAATCGTAACTAGAACACAACCTCACAATGTGGTCTGTTTGTCCTTTAAGTGTATGCATGTGTGTGTGTGTGTGTGTCAAAATTCAGGAAGATTTGTACTTTTGTTCTAATTGCAACCTTTTGTTTTTCTTTTGGTCCCCGGTCCCCTACTATAAGCAATCTCCGCAGATAGAATTTGAAATATTATCCTTTTATATCCAATTGAAAACTTTAAATCAATTAGTAAACCTATTCTGTTTTCACATTATCTTCAAATTCTCCCATTTTCAGATAACAATACTTTATTAAAAATGGCAGAGCAGGCCGGGCGTGGTGGCTCACGCCTGTAATCAATCCTAGCACTCTGGGAGGCCGAGGCGGGTGGATCGCTCAAGGTCAGGAGTTCGAGACCAGCCTGAGCAAGAGTGAGACCCCGTCTCTACTAAAAAAATAGAAAGAAATTATCTGGCCAACTAAAATATATATATAGCAAAAAAATTAGCCGGGCATAGTGGCGCATGCCTGTAGTCCCAGCTACTCGGGAGGCTGAGGCAGTAGGATCGCTTAAGCCCAGGAGTTTGAGGTTGCTGTGAGCTAGGCTGATGCCACGGCACTCACTCTAGCCCGGGCAAAAAAGTGAAACGCTGTCTCAAAAAAAAAAAAAAAATGGCAGAGCATATAGGCTTTTCATATTATACTTTCTTCCTTATAAACATCTTAATTAATGCTAATGCTACTAGCCTTTATGTCAGTATCTCTCCCATCATTTTGGATGTCTGAAGGTTGCTCTGTCTTCTGAAGTGTTTATACAAACAATATCACCCTAATTCTTTGTTGATACATTTCACTGCAGCCTTTCCATGTGAAAGTCTGTTTGATTCAGTTTCTTTGTTTGAGTCTTTGACTATGTTCACTCCACTGTCTCCTTTAAACTGCTGATGAAATTCTGACAACAAACTAATTTTCTTTCCTTTAAAGGGTTTTTTGTTGGGGCAGGTGTGCAGAATTTCACATTATTTTTCCTTTAAATTCCAATAATTTTACTATATTTCTCAGTACTGGTTAGATACATGGAATGTCCTTTTGATACATAGTTTGAAAAAAATTTTTAACTTTAGAAAAGTTTTTCTATTTATATATTTCTAGCATTGTTTTGGTTTTCCTCCTAGGGAACTCCTATTATGTGCATTGAATACTCTTGGTCTACCTTCAATATCCGTCACTTTCAAATCCTTTGTTTCTTTCTTATTAATTTTTTTAAAGACTGAAACAATCACAAACTTTGTTTTTTCCTGAACCATTTGAGAGTAACTTCCTTTCTTCACCCCTGCATACTTCTGTGTAATTTCTTATGAATAGTTTCTTATACAACCACAAAATCATCAAAATAAGGAAAGTAACATTATTAATACGATACTATTATTTAATGCTCAGATCCCACTTAAGTTTCACTAATAATGTCCTTTGTAGAAAAAGGATCCAGTTCACAATCATGTGTTGTATTTAGTTGTTATATCTGTTTAGTCTCTTTCAATCGTAACAGTTTCCTTGGCTTTATGATCTCAATATTGTTGAAGAGCACAGGTTATCTTGCAGACTATCTCTCAATTTGGGTTTTTCTGAAGCGTCCATATGATTAGATTCAAGTTATGCAAATTTGGCAGGAATGCCACAGAAGAAATGTTATATTCTTCCCAATGTACCCTATCAGGTGGTACACAACTTTGATTTGTCCCATTACTAGTGTCATTAACTTCGATCACTTGATGGAGGTTGTGTCTGCCAGGTTTCTCTACCGTAAAATTACTTTTTCCTGTTGCAAATAAGTTATTGAAACTGTGTACATTTCTCCATTCTCATCAAACTTTTAATTATTTATTCATATTAGTAAGAATTCATGATTTCCTAATATATTCAGTAGGTTATAATCTGTTATTATCATCACCAATGTTATGCTGAAATTGTTCCTGATTTAGCCAGTAGAAGTCCCTTTAAGTTGGACTCTGTGAGCACTTGACATGTCTCCATTATTCCTGAGTATTTCCTTGCTTTCTGGTATAGGATAATACAGAATATTCTAGTATTTTCTCTGCCTGACCTCTAGGGAACCAGCCATTTGTCCAAAAGGCCTTAGTAATTTTAGCGGGGAATAGTATTTAGAAAGCAAGATCTGGGTGCTAGATGTGCTCTTTGTTATTAGGGTGGTACTGAACCCAGGTCCTTTCAGTGGGCAGAGCAGGCATAAATAAATAAATATATGCATGCATGCACACACACATTTATATTTATGTTTACATCTATATTAATTGAAAACCATGACTTCATAACAATTTCTCCAATTCTAATCCAATATTATAGGATTTATATTTTGTTTTGTTCCTTTCCATAATTACAACTTTCTTCTCTATAAGTAAAAATCATGAATAACATTAACTTAACATATACATTCTCAATTTGATCACCTGTCCACTTTCCTGACTGGGCTCTGACCAGTCCTGTATGTGCCCTGATTAAGTTCAGTCTCCAACTCCTCACCGGGACATTACCCTGCAAGGAAGTCTTCCTTATGGTTCAGTCCAACAGGCTACCATAGCTCTCCTTAACCTCTCCAGCCTCAAAGTGCAGATAACTACCTTGCTCTGCTCTGCCTAACGGCTTTAGGACTAAATTGATCAGAATGTGGAAAGGAAAAGATCTCTTCTTTTCTGATTAAAAAAAATTTCTTCTTTTCATCCACTTGCTTTAAGGAAATACTGTGTTTCTTCTAGTTAAATTTAGTTTTTAAAATAATATATTTCCATGATTTTCTGAGTTCTATCAATTCATTAATGTTGTTCTTTCATATATTTTATCATTTTTCTTTAACTTGTTTTGAAATATTAGTTTAATATATTAGTTTCATAGCCAGGCACAGTGGTTCATGCCTATAATCCCAGCACTTTGGGAGACCAAGGCGAGAGGATCGCTTGAGATCAGGAGTTTGAGACTAGCCTGGGCAACACAGCAAGACCTGTCTCTACAAAAAATAATTACAAAAAAATTATTTGGGTGTGGTGGCGTGTGCTGCCTAGCTAGTAGCTAGTCCTAGCTACTCAGGAGGGTGAGGCAGAGGATTGCTTGAGCACAGGAGTTCAGGGTTGCAGTGAGCAATGATTGCGCCACTGCACTCTGGCCTGGGTGACAGAACGAGACCCCCGTTTCTTTAAAAAAAAAAAATACTAGTTTCATTTGTTTTGTGGGTATATTTTTCTGGCATGCTGTCATTGGAGACACTATTTCTCTGGAGATATTATTCTGATCTTTATTTTCATTTTTCAATAGGTTTCCATGGGATTCAGTCTAGATCCTCTTCTGTTTTTTATGTGAAATTAGTTTTTCTCAACTTTTAGATAGGAGTTACAGGTCAAGATAGGTTTTCTAACTTTACAGCTCAAGCACTCTGTCTTTTGTTTAAAGATATGATCTTATACATTGTAAGTTTCCTGAAATTGTTCTTGGAAACTTATCCCTATTAATCTGGGCCTTTATTCTTTAGTCCTATTATGACTATCCTATTCAATTTGATTCTGTTCCCAGCAGTTTGTCCTTAGTGTGGGCCTTTGAAATGAAAGGCAACTATAGGAGTTTCACTGTGTCATAGGGCCGAGACTGCTCCAGCCCCTTCACACCATATTGCAGATCCCTTACACGCAACATACAGATTGTGCAAAAAGCCTTACAGTTTCAGGTACTGTTCTCAATGTCCTATTGCATTTTCTAGTGAGTACTGGTTGGCATTTGGCCTTCTCCTGTTACTTCTCCTTGTATAGATGCTAATATCACAGGGTTTTGTAGCTGTTGATAGCCTGTTTACATCAGCTTGTATTTTGGGTTCACAGGGATACCTTCATCTAGTTTTGTTGTAGATCTGTTAATAAATTTTGGTTTTGCTTTTCTGATTTTTTTTTTTGGTTGGGGGAATCCTGGGTGATTCAGCTTTTTAAATCTATTTCATTTTGTACTTTCTATTAGTCCCACTTGTTATAGGTTTTATTTTAGTGGTTATCTTAGAAAATAACTAGGAAGTGATGAATTTTCAATATTTATCGCCTTTTAAAATATTACTATTTTAAATATAGTTTATTTACTTGTACTTTTATATAATTTCATTCTTACTAAAGTTATGTTTAACAATTAGTTTGCAAAATTTCTACAAATTTAACAATTGGCTTTCACAAGTCAGTATACCACTGCTCTTAGAACAAAAGTGACTTCTATGCTTCCTTAGCTGAGTTCCCAGTTTCCTTTCGCTTTTTGTATAATTCCTTACTGCCTAAACAGTGCTCTGCAATGCTTTAATAAGATAAGAATTATGTCATGTAGCATTATTTGTTGTTTTTTAACAATTTTGCTGATCTGATTAACAGAAGTCCTAGCAATTTAAAATATTCTACAGAAAGTAGAAAGAACACATTACTTTTTATAGTAAGGCAGAAATATATTCTTTCCTAAGAAGTAACTAAGTTACTACAAAGCAGTTAAAGTCTCAGATATCAAATATGTAAGATACTGGAGAACTAAGTCACTCATTTCTTAAATTTATGACTCATTTTGTTTACTCTATTCAGATTTTCATATTTATAGTCTTTACTTACTATTAATAAATACTAATTGTACGTTCAAAATATACTTCAACACTTTCCTCAAAGTTACTTTTCCTTTAAACCTCCCTTTTCATTTACCTAGTTAAGATTCCTACCATTTCCTTTTGTTTCAATCAAGTCATACTTTTACCCCGGCCCCCCATCAATTTCTGTCTTCTACTCACCCTTTTCATATATTTTATTTCGAGGGAAGAGTTTTACCTTCCTTTTCAGTTAAATCATTTGCATCTCCCAGAAATCACATCACAACTCATCTGAGCAAAGCCAACAATGGGAAAGAGCTACGATGTTATGTAGGAGATTTTCTCCATTTAGCATTTTAGAAATTCCTATAACAAACTATATATTTCTTGTCATGTAACATATTAGGGAATAACTGAACTGCTGGCCATAAGTTAAATAATGTATCTATGCTTATAAAAGGAGGGATATTTAACAGCTGATTTTTAAATTTTATTCCCCCCTTTCAACCTCTAATCTTTGTTCTCATCCCCACACAAGAAGTAAAAAGATGGAAGAAAGTAGGGGAGGAGTGGGGGGGATACTGTACTTCCCCCCATCTCTTCTAAATATGCAATTACCTATGAAGGAAGAAAACCTCATTCATACTCTATAAAGAAATATAAATGTTAAAACAAATTTTTTTTTGAGACAGGGTCTCACTTTCTTGCTATGTTGCTTAGGCTTGTCTCAAACTCCTGGCTCAAGCAATCCTCCTGCCTCCTAAAGTGCTACAATTACAGGCCTGAGCCACTACACCTGGCCTGAAATATATTAATTCAACACAAACCTTAAAACCTGAGAGCAACAACTCTCAGTGAATGAATATTATAATTGGTCTAGAGAAGAAAAAGGGAAAGGCAGGCTGGTTGTTTTAAGTGCAGTTTTTCCTTGGTATACTTGGGGAATTTGTTCCAGGACCCCTGTGTACACCAAAATCTACACATACTGAAGTCCTACAGTAAGCCCTGCAGAATCCACATAAAGTCGCCCTCCGTACACATGGGAATACGGTGTTTTCCATCCAGTTTGTTTAAAAAAAATCCGTGTATAAGTGGACCCACACAGTTCAAACCTGTGTCGTTCAAGGGTCAAATGCAGTATGAAAAAAGTAGAAAGATAAGGGAAGAAAAATAGGAAGGTAGAAGACTGAAAAAAATTTTAATTAGAAATCTGCTACTGCACATCACTATAAGAGGTGACAAGTGCTTGCAAAGAAATACCATTAGTTCATTGCAATCTCCCCCCTATAGTCTCCACCCCTTTTCTTTTTGGTTGGTACCAGAAGTAATAATGGAAAATTAGGAGACTAGGGGTTAGAACTCTACCTCTACAACTCAGATTTAAATTAAAGCTTGGAAACTCAGAACATTTCAGTGATTGTGGCCAAACCTCTCAACCTTTCCAGACTTTAATTTAGTCACGAGAAAGTTAGGGATAAATTAATGTCAATCACAAACATTTTTTTCTTGTGAAAATAAAATACCTAACAAATAAATATAAGACATAACCAACGTGAAAGAGAAAATAAGTTTAGTTTTTTCCTCTTTGTTTTTCCTTTATAATATCACTGTAATGTAATTAATGTTTTCTGAAGCAAAAATTAAGAATTTAAGGTCTGAAAGTTGGTATAGTACTTTGAAGAACAAAAGACAAAATATTTTAGCTTAGGGCTTTCCATGAAGAGTTTAGTGTGTGGTTGAGAGAGTGGTTTCTCCTTGTCTTTGGAGTTAACAAAGAGGACCCATCCAGAACCCGAGAGTTGGTACAGACATTATTTTAAGCTGAAGACATTTGAGATTCAGAAGATGCAGAAAAGCCTTTTTAGAGCTTCCCTTATCTGTCTAGAAGGAGCAATTTCTGGGATATGAGGCTACTGTAAACACCCTCTTCTGAGATGTTTGATGGCCCTAAAGAAGATGGAAAAGACCATTCATACCTACATAGACCAATGTTGTCACAAACTGTCTTATCTCCCATCTGTTCTCCTAAAAAACCCATTTGTCTTTTCTAAAGAAATCTATTTGTTTTTCCAATAGAAGTGGTTTCTTTCCCTCACTTTTTCCTACTTTTCCTCTACTCTCTTAGATTCAGTAATTGGAGGCCGTGAATTAAATTAACCAAAAAAACCAGATTAACAGGAAAAAAAAAGAAAAGGTTTACTTCATGTGTGTACAACAGCTAACAAAAGAAATACCGTAGCTCACTTGTGGATAAAATTAAAGGCTTATGTACCTTTAGAAAATAAGGTCTCTTTAAATGTCTTGCAGAGATTATTATTTTTATATTTATAATCTAAGCCATAAAAGTTCAAAAACCCCTAACAGTACTTTTTTTTTTTTTTTTTAGATAGAGTCTCACTCTGCTGCCTGGACTAGAGTGCAGCGGCCGTCATCGTAGCTCACCGTAACCTCAAACTCCCAGGGCCCAAGTGATCCTCCTGCCTTAGCCTCCAGAATAGCTGGGACTAAATAGGTGCACACCATGACATCCGGCTAATTTTTATATTTTTAGTAGAGACGGGATCTTGCTTTTGTTCAGGCTAGACTCCAACTCTTGATTTCAAGCGCTCTTCCTGCCTCGGCCTTCCAGAGTGCAAGGATTACAGCTGTATGCCACTGGGCCTGGCCTCATAATAGTACTTTTCTGGAAGACTAATAGGCAAGCCATAGACTTAAAAGATAAAAAATTTAATCCTACCAAAAGCTTACCTCTTTGCTCTGTTTGTATGTATGTATGTAAGATTATCAGTGAAGCAGAGAATCCCAAAGGCTTTGCCTCTAGTAAAGATACTAACTACAACATGATGATTATCAGTGTCAAGTGACTCCTTTTGTACTTCTTAAAATAGCCAGCTCACTGAGAAACAAAATTTGAGTCTTCAACTTATATCCTTGGTTCTTATAACAGTTATACTTTGATGATGTGGAATGTTTTATAAAAAAGTGCTGTACAACAAAAATACGTTTGTTAAAAATATATAATTAATATTACAACAAAACATACAGCTATAGTGTCACTGCCTAATAAGCAGACATAAAGTAAGTAGCAACACATCAAGGACAGACAAGTTTTCAAAGTACCCGAAATATACTTTAAAAATTTAACTCTCCTATCTTTGGTGTTCTGTTATTCTTCACCTAGGACATCATTTCTTCTCTCTGCCCATCTAAATCCTATCTATTCTTTAGGTGCCCAGTTAAGACTCCATCCTATTCTAAGGCATCTTTTATTATGCTAGGCAATATAATCTCCCTCCTTTTGAATTTCTAAGGCAATGCCTGTCTTCTGTGCTCTCTTGGTACTCACTTTATCTTTATTAGACAATGATATCACAGCAGTGGCAAAAGAATACAATGCACATCACCACTGTTAGACTAAGCACTCATCAAAATATTCCCAGTGAAAACTACCTAGATTTTGAAGGCAACAGACCTGGAAGTGAATCCTAGTTATTACTAGCTTTATTATCTGAGTCTACTTCATCATCTGTAAATAGGGATATTACTACATATTTAGTGAGGATATAGCAAAGCTTAAATAAATAATAAATAGGCAAATAAACACATAATTATAAACTGTGTTAGCTGTTACAAAGGAAAAATATCACAGTGCTATGAGAAGGAGCCAGTCATTTAAAGAACAGGGGAGAATATTCTAAGAAAGAAGAGAATGAGCAGAGAATTGGGAAATAATCTGGTGCAGTTAGCAGTCTGAAAGAAGAACTGTACGGTTAGAGCTTAAAGAGCAAAGGAAAGAATGGAGGCTATGCAGTGAAACCATATATGCTGTGCTGTGTACAATCACACTCCTACTAAAGGGTTTAGATTTTATTCAGAATAATGGGAAATATTTTAAATGGAGAATGATACAACCCAATCTTTGTATTTAAAAAGATCATTTTAGTTGATGAACAGAGAATAGATTGGAAAAAATTAAGAAAGAAGTCAGGAGACCTGTTAGAGGTTATTAGGTTATTAGAGTAGTTCAGGTAAGGCTTTGGCTAAAGTGGCTATGACTGAGAGGCTGTGAAAGAAAAGGGAGTTGAGGATGATTCATGGGCTTCTGGCTTCACACATTAACTGCCATGTGAGTTGTATTTAACTCATGCTAGTTTTGAGCCCAGGACCTCATGAAGTGTATGTAACTCACATGTCTCTTCACCTTGGGAACTTCAAGAACTATTTTTCAAGTTGCATATAATTCATGCACAGAAAACAAAACAAAAAAAAATAACAAATTTTTCATTAAATTAGAAAGAATCATTTTGTTTTTAAAGTTTTTATTCCGTTTTCGTAATAAAATGCTGTGGCCCCAAGGAAAAAAATTTTTTTTTCTAGCGTGGTAGTCAATGTCTTAAGCATAAATGAAGGTGTTTCTCTCTCTTTTCTTTTCTTTCTGTCTTTCACTCTATTTATGTATTTGAGACAGGGTCTTGCTCTGTTGTCCAGGCTGGAGTGCTGTGGCGTGATTGATCATAGCTCACTGCAACCCTGAACTCCTGGGCTTAAGAAGGTACCACCACACCCAGCTATTTTTATTTTATTTTATTTTTTTGGTAGAGGTGGAGCCTCACTATGTTGCCCAGGCTGGTCTTGAACTCCTGACCACAAGAGATCCTCTTGCCTTGGCCTCCTAAAGTGCTGGGATTACAGGCATGAGCCACTGTGCACAGCTGAAGGTACCATTCATTGAGATAGTAAAAGAATTAAGTTTCAGACATGTTAAATTTGAAACCTGTTCAATACAGAGAAATACAGCTGGGGAAATCAAATAGGACACAAAAGTCTGGTGTTTATGAGATGTTTGGAAAGAAGATACACATTTAAGAGTAATTAACATAAGGGTCTAAGAGTCTAACCTTGAACCACAGACGATAACTACTAAATAGGTATTTGAATAATCAAAGAAAACTACAAATTCTCTTTGATACAAAGATGACTGCAACAATACTAAATAGTTGAAAGTACTGAATACAACTCAAGAAAAAGAGTATCAGTTGGAAAGGTTCATACAGAAGTGAAGTATAGAGAAAAGCAGCAAAAAGAAAGAAAAACAGTACAAGCATAGTAAAACATAATCTGAGAGGGAAATTAATGCTTGGGCCTATTCAGTAACTATCCTAGAAAAAGGGTGGCCCATCCTTGTGAACTATCAATGGCCAAGTATATCTAGTGCATATAGGGGTACATTAGGCTTAGTTAAGAGTCCTAACAATAAAAATGGTAAAATGAACTATTTTTTTTTTTTAAACAGTATCTTGCTCTGTTGCCCAGGCTAGAGTGCAGTGGCATCATCATAGCTCACTGCAACCTCAAACTTGGCTCAAGCAGATCCTCCTGCCTCAGCCCCCCCAAGTAGCTGGTATTATAGGCATGAGCCATCACACCTGGCTAATTTTTTATTTTTTTGCAGAGACAGGGTCTTCGTTATTGCCCCAGTTGGTCTCAAACTCCTGGCCTCAAGGGATCCTCCTGTCTTGGCCAAAGTGCTAGGATTATAGGCATGACCCACTGTGCCCAGCAAAACTATTCTTTTTCTGTTCTATGCTCACCAAACATAACAGGAGTCCTTCCTTCTCCTACAAACCAATTTTTACCCCCCTATAAATAACCTGACATTTTTGCCTGGGTCCCAAAAGATTCTTTCTTGATAAATATTAACTAGAATATATCTGAATTTTGCCCATTCTGAGTCAATTCTCCTTGTATGATGCTGTGCCCTTTCAATATAAACATTCATTTCTTTTTATTTCTAGTAAGTTTTCTTGAATGTATTGAATTATATTTTCAAATATTTATTCTTTTCCTTTAAAATTTTTTTCTTTATTCAGAAAGACGAATTATGTATATCTTGCATATAGACAGAACTGCCTGTCTTCCGTTCCTAACATTTTCTTTCTAATCTTTTTAGATTCTCTTTGTTTCATTTTGTTTACTTTTCCTATTGTATCCTCTACGTCACTTACTGTGTTTTTTGTACTGTCTCTGTGTATCTTTGTGTTCCAAGTTCAATAACTGGTTTGCTTTCTTTCTTCTTGGGTTCTGCTCATTCAAAATTAATCTCTTCTGGTTGTTGAGCCATCTTTTCCTAGAGTTCTTACATTTCTACTTTGTGGTCTTCTTTCAAAGAGAATGCATAAATTGCTAAAAACATTAAATTTTCATCTGATTTATACCAATATTTTTATTTGCATATATGTGTTTATGTGACTAATCTGTTCCTAAGCTTTACTGCTTCCCCCCACTTCTTATTAATATCTTTGTATGATTGCTAGGCTAGTTACTTTTAAATTACTTATAACTGAATGAGTTGGATTTTGCTGGACAAGCTATTTGCAGAGAGTTTGGGGGGCACGGAGGGGGAAGGAAGCATAGGTAATTTCATGGCTTTAAAACCAAAAGAGTGTCACATTAGCTGATCCTATAGAGGCAGGCTGCTTTATCCAAATATGGGTCCTCTGTTTCTCTGAACAAACCACATAATGAATAGCTTCTGCTCTAGCCTAGTCTCCCCATTTCCCATGATAAAAACCAAGGGATCATATTTTTACATCTCAAAAATGAGCCCTTCACCTTTAGTAAGTGCAATTTTCTATCCTATTCTAATTTCTGCCACCAATGAGCATTCTTGACATTCCATGTTTGAACTGTTCTCTTCTTTCCACGTGGCTTCTGCTAGACCTCAGCTGCTTAAACAGCCTTTATCTATATGTTGTTGTCCAGGTATTACATCTGTCTTCTTAGTTTTGTTTAATATGAGGTAGAGTTGTGTGGGTAGGAGCATGTGTGTATGTTTTATTTTTCTTATTGTCTGTGTTTTTTAGGAAGGTTAGGGAGCAGATAATGGTCTACCCTTAATCATACCTAGAAAGTCTATAGTCCTTATAAACATGAGAAGGTATCTTTTTTTTTTTTTTTTTTTTTTTTTTTTTGAGACAGAGTCTCACTTTGTTGCCCGGGCTAGAGTGAGTGCCGTGGCATCAGCCTAGCTCACAGCAACCTCAGACTCCTGGGCTTAAGCGATCCTACTGCCTCAGCCTCCCGAGTAGCTGGGACTACAGGCATGAGCCACCATGCCCGGCTAATTTTTTTTTTGTATATATATTTTTAGTTGGCCAGATAATTTCTTTCTATTTTTAGTAGAGACGGGGTCTCACTCTTGCTCAGGCTGGTCTCGAACTCCTGACCTCGAGCGATCCACCCGCCTCGGCCTCCCAGAGCTAGGATTACAGGCGTGAGCCACCGCGCCTGGCCGAGAAGGTATCTTTAATACTAAGCAACCAGTGATTATAATTTGGCTTCCACATAGTGTACCTATACGGTGGGAATGTGTTGGCCAGAAGATAAAAGCACGAGGGGTCTCACTGGTAGATTTATTTCTCACAAAAATTAATGAATTGGCATTCTGACTTCGTATGTTAGTCTCTGCTTAATGTGCATTTATTTGAAATTTACCCCTTACGTAAATGAATTTTCCCTAAGGTTTTCTAGACTGATGGAACCTACTATTTTTTATGAAATATCAAGCAGTGCTCAACATGCTACTTTGATCAGCTAAAAAACATATTAGGTTTTGTTATAAAAATAAATTCCTATCCAAGAAAAGAATAATAAATGTTAATTGTTTCTAAGTTATAGAATGTTTCATTTAGCTTCTTTAGTCACATCATTTTTTTCCTTCTTCATTATGTTGTTTACAATCATCAACAAGTATGCTACGTATCCTTTTGGGTGTTTAGGCTTTTTAAATTCCACCGAGGTTTTATTGGAGAAGTGTTTATATGGATGTAAACTAGAGTCATATATGTTTAATATGGCAAGACCTCAAATTTTCCCTTACCGCCTCTTTCCCCTAGGAACATGGTAAGGTCATGTCCACGATAATTTACTATATTATATCCTGAACTTGGCATTCTTCTCTTTGTTTTAAATAACAATAATGACTATTAGAAACATATCTTAAATATTGATATTAATAAATATAACCTACCTCAAAAGTTTAAAAAAACCAGGTGATCTAATTTTCTTTTGCAATAATACTATCTTTGTTTATGGTTTTTATTATTCTTTTAGATCAAGGAGGTAGTAAAAGGGATGTTAAAAGGTATATGTTTGGTTAGAGGCCAGATTTAAAAAAATAAGCACTTAAGAATTAATCAAAACAATGGCACAATGCTCAAAAGAGTTGGCAGATACCAGTTCTTACATCCTATTAAAAAATACTTTAGATCTTGAAAGTGAATTAGGTTCAGACTAAACAAATACTAGATAAACAAATCAGAAAAAACATAAAAAAGGAAGTTAAGCTTGGATTATTTAAGAGGAAGAATTTTAAAAACTGAAATAAGCAATAACCATAGATAGTAAGAATTTTATTACCTTCTGGTCGATATTGTGCAACAATTGTGACAGCCTGGCCAGCATTTTTCAATGCGGCTGCTGCCTGCTCATGACTGGCCGCTCTTAGGTCAACACTGTTTACCTGTAAATCAAACCAAATCATAATTTGAGAGAAAATAATCACTCTGATTAGAAATCACAACAGCCTATTCTTTGAGTAGGCATAGATTAATAATGACAACAAAAACACACGAAACACATTAGTTGCAATAACTTTACCACTAAAATGTTTCTTGTTCTGATTTACTGAAAATATATTGCACAGTAAGACTAAATATTACTACCATCCAAATCAATTTTATTCACTTAAAATACTTTGCTAAATGTTAAGTGAGCAAAACAAAAACATTTTCCCCCAGGTTTCCAAAAGGTTGGCTATCAATCCATTGAGAAAAATGTACCTTAATTTGAAAACCTGAAATATCGAGTGTTGCCATTTTGCACATTTCATTTTACTAAGAACTCAAGCAATGAGAGGAAAATTCATTTTGCCTGTAGTATATGTTCATCTCCTTCCACATTTTCACCCCTAGTGCTCAACTCAGTTTCAATACTTCTCCTTCCTTTCACAAACTAAAACTTGCATTCTTTTGGTGTAACAGAAAAGCAATTATTTAAAAGTATAAAAATAGTTCAGATTTCAAGAACTGATTTAAACAGAGTAAATGTTAATTAAATGAACCACGAGACCTTTTTTTTAAAATAAAAGGGCCCTTCCTTGGGTGAAATAATTACTGAGGTGACCAAGCCTACTCTAAAAGAGGTAATTGAATTTGTATTTTTGAAAAGTTGCCAATACTTAGTGTATACTACTTCAAGGTATGTTACCTTGGGAAAATGTTCCTTTTCCACTATAAGACAAATATAAGAGGACATTCATGGAAACACTATACTTAAATGTAATAAACTTAAAAAATTTAAGTTTTAAAAAATTAAGAACCAGCAATGAATAGAGTACAGCAATGTTCAAGACCTTCACTGAGAATTTTTGGGAAGAACCACTGTGCAATTTTTATACTACAACTGGTTTTGTTGAGATCTAATCTAAAACCTGTTAAAGATCACATATCACTTTTCAAAAACTTGACTATAAGCCCAGAAATTCTTGGGATCATAAAATTTACATAAAGAAAATTTTAACCATGTGAAGATATGATGTTTTATATTATCTATAAAAGATGTCATTATGCAACTATAAAAAAATACACACCCCTGTGGCTGGGCATAGTGGTCATACCTACAATCCTAGCACTTTGGAAGGCCAAGGTGGGAGGATTATTTGAGGCCAGGAGTTCGAGGCCAGCCTGGAAAACATACTAAGACTCTGTCTTTACAAAAAATTAAACAAACAAAAAACACCCAACTATCCGGGTGTAGTAGTGTGTGCCTATTGTCCTAGCTACTTGGGAGGCTAAGGTATGAGGATTGCTGGAGCTCAGCAATTTGAGGCTCTAGTGAGCTACGGTCAGGTCACTGTACTCTAGCCTGGGTGACAGAATGAGACCCTATCTGTCAAAAACAAACAAAAAAAACCACAGCAACCCCAACCCCATGCCCCTTGAATGAAAACCAAGATTTAAAAACCCTAATCTAAACACATGTAACATAATGTAGTTATTAGAGTATATCTCTAGCTGAAGATAGCTATAAAAAACTCAAGAAAATCCTAATTCCTGGGAGAACAAATTAGGGAAAATAAACTCCACAGATTATTGTAGAAAAGATTAAAACTGTTAATGAATTATTCCTGTGCATCAATCGTTTTGTTACATAAAAGATTTGAAGACAAATTATATAGACTCAAAAGAGCATAATTTGTTGACAAAGACTATAAATTAAAGATTTTCCAAAATATCATTTAACTTTCAATGGAAGGTACATTAGCAAGGATTTTTAGAAGAAATCCCAGTACTGAGAGACATATTCCTTTTCTTTCTTTCTTTTTTTTTTTTTTTTGAGACAGAGTCTCACTCTCTTGCCTGGGCTACAGTGGCCGTGGCGTCAGCCTAGCTCACAGCAACCTCAAACTCCTGGGCTCAAGCAATCCTCCTGCCTCAGCCTCCTGGGTAGCTGGGACTACAGGCACGTGCCACCATGCCCGGCTAATTTTTTCTATTTTTAGTTGTTTTGGCTAATTTCTTTCTATTTTTAGTAGAGATGGGGTCTCGCTCTTGCTCAGGCTGGCCTCTAACTCCTGAGCTCAAGCAATCCTCCCGCCTTGGCCTCCCAGAGTGCTAGGATTACAGGCATGAGCCATTGCGCCCAGCCAACCCTTAATATTCCTCCCTCAATTACTAAGACTTAAAAAGACCACAAATCACCTCCTCTCAGGACATCTGCTCTTTTCGAGCCTGTCTACTATTCTTCTGAGAGTGTACTTTTGCTTTCAATCTTTCAATAAAAAGCTGCTTGCTCGGCTTACATGGTGTGTCCTGAAATTCTTTTCTCCCAAAGATCACCAAGAACCTGGAAAAATCTCCATTCGGAGGCTTCTAACATAGTCGTCTGTGTTTGGCTTCTTTCACTTAGCATGTTTTCAAGGTTCATCCTTGTAGCATGTAACAGTGCTTTATTTCTTATCATCGCTCCATTAAAATCCATTAAAAATGGATATGGCATTTTGTTTACTTCCTTAAATTTATATCTAAATATTTCATTCTTTTTGATGGTACTGTAAATAAAACTTTTCTTAATCTCACTTTTGGGTTGCTCAATGGTGGTATACAGAAATATAACTGATTTTTGTACAGTGACTCTCTACCCTGCAACCTTGCTGAACTCATTTATTGGCTTTGATAGTGGTTTTTTTTTTTTTTTTGAGACAGGGTCTTACTCTGTTGCCCAGGCTAGTGTGCAGTGGTGTCACCATAGCTCACCATACCTCAAATTCCTGGCCTTAAGCAATCCTCCCACCTTGGCCTCCTAAAGTGCTGGGATTACCGGTGTGAGCCACTATGTCCGGCCTCTGATAGATTTTTTGTTGTTGTATTTCTTAAGATTTTCTATATACAAGATTATATCTATAAACAGAAAGTTTCCTTTTTTCCTTCTTACTCTAGAAGCCTTTTATTTCTTTCTCTTGCCTAACTGATAGAACCTCCAGTACAATGTTGAATCAAGCAGACATCCTTGTCTTGTTCCTGATTTTAGAAAGAAAGCTTTCAGTCTTTCACCATTTAGTATGATATCAAGCTATTGGTTTCTCAAAGATACCTTTTATCAGACTAAGGAAGTCTTTTATCCTGAGAAGGTGTTGGTTTATGACAATTACTTTTTCTGGGCCTACTGAGATATCATGTGTTTTATGCCTTTTATTCTATTAAGATGGTATTTTACTTTGACTGGTTTTTCTATGTTGACCCCATCATGCATTCCTTTGATAAATTCCACTTGGTTATGGCATATAATCCTTTTTTAATGCTGCTGGATCCAGTTAGTTTGTTGAGGGTTTTTACATCTATCTTCATAAGAGATAGTGATTTGCAATTTCCTTTTCTTGTGATGTCTTTATCTAGTTTGGTATAAGGATAATACTGGCCACAAAGAATGAGTTGGGAAGTGTTCCTCAGGTTTCTAACATTTTAGAAAAGAGTTTATGAATGACTGGTGTTAATTCTTCTTTAAATGTTTGGCAGAATGCACCAATGAAGCCATCTGATCCTGGGCTTTTTCCATTGTGGGAAGTTTTAAATTACTAATTCAATCTCCTTACTTGTTATAGGACTATTCAGATTTTCTATTTCTTCTTCAGTCAGTTTCAATAGTTTATGTTTTTTTTAGAAATTTATCAATAATTATGTAACATATATAACTATATAACATCATATATAACTATATAATGATATACATATTATATCTGTTGCATTTAGAAACAATTTTTGTCTTAAGGTCTACTTTGATATTAGTATAGCCAGTGTAGGTGTCTTTTGGTTTCTGTTTGTGTAATATATCTTTTCCAACCTTTTACTTTGTGTCTTTAAAGTGTCTTTCTTGCAGACAGCATAAAGTTGGATTCTGGGGTTTTTTTTTTTTTTTGAGACAGAGCCTTGCTCTGTCACTCTGAGTAGAGTGCAGTGATGTCATCATAGCTTACTGCAACTTCAAACTCCTGGGCTCAAGCAATCCTCCTGCCTCAGCCTCCCAAGTAGCTGGGACTACAGGTGTGTGCCACGATGCCCAGCTAATTTTCCTATTTTTAGTAGTGACAGGATCTCATTTTTGCTCAGACTGGTCTTGAACTCCTGAGCTCAAGCAATCCTCCCGCCCAGGTGAGAGCCACCACGCCTGGCAGATTCTGTTTTTTAATCTACTCTACCAATCTTTTCTTTTTAACTGGAGTGCTTAATCTATTTACATGTAATGTAATTACTGATAATGTAGGAATTTTGTCATTCATTTTGCTATGTTTTCTTTATGTCTAATGCCTTCTTTGTGTCTCTATTTCTCCATTACTGCCTTCTTTTGTGTTAAATAGATATTTTCTACTGTACCATTTTAATTCCGATGTCATTTCTTTTACTACATATATTTTCAGTCATTTTCTTAGTGACTGCCTTGCATTATAGTTAACATTTTGTAAGAATCTAGTTTGAATTATACCAGCTTGATTTCAGTAGCATATAAAATCTCTGCTCGTATATGACTGTCCTCTTCACCTGCTTTGTGATGGTACTGTCACATTAATTACATCTTTGTGCAATGTGTGCTCATCAACATTGATTTAAATTATTGCTTTATTCAGTTGTTTTTAAAATCTGACTGGAGAAAAAAAAGTTACAAATAAAATAATACCCTTAATGCTGTTTTATATTTACCTATGTAGTTACCTTTACTGATGTTATTTCTTCATGTGGATTTGAGTTACTGTCTAGTGTCTTTTCATTTTAGCTTGAAGTATTTCTTATAAGGCAGGTTTTCTAGAGATGAACTCCCTCAGCTTTTGTTTATCTGGGAATGTCCTGATTTCTGCTTTGTTTCCAAAGAACAGTTTGGCTAGATATAGAATTCAACAGATTTTTTTTTTTCTTTCAGACCTCTGAATATGCCATCTCACTGTTTTATGGCCTCCATGGTTTCTGATGGGAAATCAGCTGCTGATCTCAATTGAGGATCTCTTGCATGTGATAAGTCATTTCTTTTTTGCTGCTTTCAAGATCCTCTGTCTTTGGTTTTTGACAGTTTGATTATAATACGTCTATGGTGTGGATCTCTTCAAGTTTATTCTACTTGAGGGTCACTGAGATTCTTGGATGTGTATGTTAATGTTTTTCATCAAATTATGGAAGCTTTGGGCCATTATTTATTCAAATACTTTTTTCTGCCCCTTTCTCTATTTTTTCCATCCTTCAGGCAATCACATTATACATATGCTGGTATATTTGATGGTATCCTATAGGTCTTTGAGGCTCTGTTAATTTTTCTTCATTCTTCTTTTTCTTTCAGTTCTTTATCCTGGAAATCTCAACTGACCCATCTTCAAGTTTTCTGATTCTTTCTTCTGCCAGTTATTTTCTTTTGTTGACCCTGTCTGGAGAATTTTTCATTTCAGTTATTGTACTTTTCAACTCTAGAATTTCTATTTGGTTCTTATTTATAACTTCTATCTCTTCGCTGATATTCTATACTTGGTGAGAGACATTGTTCCCATACTTTTCTTTCACTCTTCAGGATGGTTTTAATTCTTTGAACATATGTAAAATACTGGATTTAAAGTCTTTGTCTAGTAAGTCTAATGTCTAGGCTTCCCGGCAAGTGGACTGGCAAGGGTAAGGACCTACAGGAAGTCAATAGGTCCTTCCCATCTCCAAAACCCAGTTCTCTGTAGTGGCGATAATGGCAGTTGTGGAGGCTGCTGTGGCTAGGGCAGCAGCTTAGCCCACCCTGGGCGGGGCAGAGGCCTTGGTGGAATTTTGATCCTCTGCCAGACACATACCAAGAGGAGGTGAAGGGTCGTGTCTCTCGAAGATAAGATGAATATTCTCAAGAAGCTGGATGAAGGTGTGAGTCAGACGGAAGTGTGCTGCCTTTTTGGTGTTAATCAGTTAGCTGTGCTCACCATTAAGAAAAACAAGAGGGCCACTGGGCCAGCGTGGAGAGTATGTCACTCATTTGCTCTAAGCTGCTCTGCATTTCCTAGGGATAATTTCTATTGATTACCTTTTTCTCCTTTGTATGGGCCATACTTTCTTCTTTTTCTTCATGTCTCATTTTTTTGTTGAAAACTGGACATTTAAAATAAATACAATGTGGGCAACTCTAGACATCAGATATGTCTCCCTGTCCAGGGCTTGTTGTTATTTGTCATAGCTGTTGTTTAGTGACTCTTAATTTTAAAAAGTCAGCATTCCTTGTATGTGGCCACTGAAGTCTCTGATTGGTTAGGTTAGTGGTTAGTTAATGGTTGTACAGATATTTCCTTAAATGCTTGCAACTAATAAGTCTTGCATTCTTTGCCAAGGGGTCTGTCTGCATGTTGGGGGCCTGCCTTCAATACTCAGATAAGCAGTTGATAACTCCGCCTTAATCTTTGCTTCCTGCTTGCAGAGAACCTCATGTTCAGCCAGAGATGAGAGTTTAAGGCCTCTTCATATCTTTCCAGAGCATGTACACAATCATGAACATGTACATGGTCTTCTAGGTTTTAAGGAATATATTGGAGGTTTTCAAAGGTCCTCTGGAGAACTCATTCCCCAGCTTTTCCTTTTAAGCTTTTTGATTAGTCTACTGTTTGTCTCAGCATGTTGCCTGAGATACTGATAACAGTTGAGGGAAACATAAGAAAAGATATTCAAAACTAACCTAAATTGTTTTGACAATTACCCCAGGGGAAAAGACTTTCTGTACAAAGGAACCTCTTGAATCAGGTCAAATACAGACAGCCTTGCAAACAGGATATTCCAGGAACCACCAGAGAGGTCAAAACCACCTCTGGCAATCAGGCTGTGAAAGAGTTCCACCCTATATTCTATTCTCTCCAGTGACTGCCAGGTTATTGGCTTTCACTGAAAAGTGTGGGTTGTTAATTTTTCAAGGCTACTGTGATACTGTAGAGCAAAGGATGGGACCAAGACAAGTAATATCTCATTTATAGTGTTTTAAAGTGTGGTATTCTACACATGTAATAGATCTAGATTATAAAAGCTTCTTTATTCAACAAAATTGAAATTTCAAAGGCAATTTTTATAAAAATTATTTATTTCCTTGCTTTTTCAAATAACTTATACTTTCCTCAGTAATGTGGGTTATCATCAAGAATATCAATAATAGAGTTGTCTTTGGAACAGTGGTTCTCAAAGTTTATTTCCAGAAGTAGCAACATTAACATCAACTGCTCATGGAAACTTGTTAGAAATGCAAATTTTCAGGTCTCAACAAAGTCCTACTCAATCAGAAACATTGGAAATAGAGTCCAGGAATCTCTTTTAACAAGGCCTCTAGGTGATCCTGATACAAGCTTACATTTGAAAACTGCTAAATTTTGTCTAATGAGATACTTAAATGTGTTTGTTCTAGGGTTTTATTTTGGTTTTGTTTAGTTTAGAGTAACTTTTCTTATGTTTTTCTCTTGCTCCTAAAGCTCTTCTCTATTGTTCTCAGGGCATTTCCCTACAGCAGCTTAGTAAGCATTAAAATTCTAAGGTTACTGATGGATACTGCCAAACATAATGCTGTATTTAATTATACTCACATTAGGATGAGCAGCAGAACTGAGATTAAAAGGGTTTCTAGACACAAGGCTTTCAGTGCTAAAACCAGGAAAGTTCTGGGTGTACCAGGTTTTATTGGTTGGCCTAACACACTTCAGCAGTGTGTCAGTGTCCCATATAAAGTGATCCCACATGGACAATTTAAAAAAATCTATTTTTGCTTTGAGTTTCTCACACTGAAATAAAAATTTACTTTGACACAAGATGTAAAGTGAGGCTCTAAGCTAATTTTATTCCTCTGAATAACTTGCTAATTTGTCCAGCAACATTTATTTTTTTAAAAAATCCATTCCTTTACCATTCATTTGTCCTTATCACACTGTAACATTTTAAAAAATTAAATTACAGGCTGGGCATGGTGGCCCACGCCTGTAATCCCAGCACTTTGGGAGGCTGAGGCAGGAGGATCGTTTGAGGTTGGGGGTTCAAGACTAGCCTGGCCAACACAGCAAGACTCGTTGTCTACAAAAAGTAAAATAAAAAGAATTAGCTGGACATGGTGAAGTGTGCTGTAGTCCTGGCTACTCAGGAGGCTGAGGCAGAAAGATTGCTTGAGCCCAGGAGTTTGAGCTTGCAGCGAGCTGTGACTGTGCCAGGGCACTGCAGCCCGGGTGACAGAGTAGACCCCTGCCTCTAAAAATAAAAATAAATTAAATTACAGTGTATTTTGCAAATAATGAAATGAATTGGAACAGCTCAGCTGAAAGGATTTTGACAGCTTATACAACCATGAAACTACTCCCCCAAACAAGATATATATCTTTTCCATCTATCCACCCAGAAGGTTTCAATATGCACCTTTATAGTCAGTCCCAATCACTGGCAACCATTTTCTGACTTCTATCAGCACAAATGAATGCTACCTGCTAATGACTACCACATAACTAGAATCATACAGTATGTGTTTTTGTGGTGTCTGTTTTGTTTTGCTCAACATGATTATTTCTTAAAGACATTTATATTGTTTTGTGTTTCAGTAGTTTGTTCCTTTTTATTTCTGAGTAGTATTACATTGTATAAATATACCACAATTTATTTAGCTATTTTCCTGTTGATGGAAACTTAGGTCATTTGCAGATCTGGATTATGAATAAGACCATTGTGAACATTCTTGTCAAAGTGTTTTTGTGGACATAAGCTTTCATTTCTCACGGGTGAAACCCGAATGATAAGGTTAGATGGATGTTTAACTTCTTAAAAAAATCTCCCTAAAAGTTCTTGTAGTGGTGTACCATTTTACATGCCCACCAGTAATGAATGTGAGTTGTAGACACTCCAACATCTTCACCAATGAATGTTGTTAATTTTTTTTTCTTTAGCCATTCAACTAGGTGGGATATGATATTTCATTATTTAGGCTATAAAAATTACCATTTTTATTTAGGCATAATTAATCTTTTTTAGTATACAGGTAAGAGTTTTGTGTAGTCACCACCACAATCAAAATACAGAACAGTTACATCACTCCTACCCAAATTCTTTCAAACCTCATTATTCACTGAGGTTTTTACATTTCTCTGATACCCAATGTTAAGCACCTTTTCATTTATTTATTGGCCATTCATATATCTTCTTTTATGAAATATCTGCTCAAGTCTTTTGTGTATTTTAAACTGGGTTACTTGCCTTTTTATTGTTGAAATATTTATATATTTAGATACAAGTATTTTGTGAGATGTATGCACTGAGAATATTTTTTACCACTGTGTGGTTTGCCTATTTGGTTTTTTAATGGCATCTTTTTTATGGTTAGCGTTTTACATATCTTGTCCAAGTAATCGTTGCCTACCCTAGGCTTGCAAGGATATTCTCCAATGTTTTCTTCTACGAAGATTATGTTTCTGGGTTTTACATTTGTTTTATATTCCATCTAGAATTAAGTTTTCTGTCAGGAGTAAGACTGGTTTAGGTTCATGTTTTTACACACAGATAGCTAGTTGTTCCAGCACCATTTGTTAAAAAGACTTTCCCTTCTCTATTGAACTGGCTTGGCTCTTTGGTCCTATTTAAGAAATTTGTCTAATCCAAGTTCACTAAGGTTTTCCTGCATGTTTTCTTTTAGATGTTTAGTTCTACAATCCTTTTCAAGTTCACTTTTGTATATGGTGTAAGGACTGAGATGATTCTTCTTTTCTTTTTTTTCTACTTAAACTATCAATTATAGAAGAGAGTCTTTAAATCTCCAACTGTGATTGCAGATTTGTCCATTTCTCTTCTTAGTTCTGACAATTTTTACTTCATGTACTTTGAAAAGATTATTAGGTGCATGTACACTTTAGGATTGTTATGTCTTCTGGATGAAATGAAACATATCTAGAATAACATTGTCTTAAATTCAATTTTGTCTCATATTAGTACAGTAGCTTCAGTATGCTGTTTACATGGTATACTTTCTTTCACTCTCTTACTCACAACACATTTGTCTTTAAAGTGAATTTCTGAAAAGTAGTATATAGTTGGGTCTTGCTTTTCTGAACCAGCTGACAATTTCTGCATCTTAATTAGAACACTTATTGTAATGTAATTTTTAATATAGTTGGGTTTCAATCTCACATCTTGGTATTGCTTATTATTTACCTGGTCTGGTCTTCCTTTCCTGTCTTTGTGTAAAGCATATATTTTTTTCAGTATTTCATTTGATCTCCTGTACTGATTTTTTACAATTATAACTCTTAAAGCAGTTTTAGTGCTTCAGCTATGGATTATAATACATAACTATAGTTATAACAGTCTACTTTCCAAAAAATTTATACCGCTTCACAAACTGTGTAAGAAACAACTATATAATTTCCATCTTTCCTTTCAATTTGTGTGCTAGAGGTCTTCTATTTTAGTTCTACATATGTTATAACACCCATGACACATTGCTATTTTTTTCTGTTTTAAACAGCCAATAGTCTTATAATAAAATATATAAACTTTTTCTTAAAAGTTAAAAAATACATCTTTTATATTTATTCAGGTTATTTACCCTTTCTGTTTTTTCTAATTCCCTTCTGCAGGTCTGGGGTTCTGTCTGGTGTAATTTCTCTTCAACCACAACAATTTCTTTAGTATTTCTTGTAGATCTGCAGAGATAATTTTTCTCCACAACTATTTGCTTGAAAATGTCTTTATTTCATTTTCATTTCTGATGAATAATTTCACTGAATACGAGTCTATGGTAACTTTTGTTTCTTTCAGCACTTTGAAGATATCATTCAATTGAATTATGCCTTCTACTGTTCCTAGTGAGAAGTCAGCAGTCATTTACATTATTGTTCCTCTGTATGTAATGTGTTGTTTTTATCCCTACTTTTAAGATATGCTCTTTAGCACAGGTTTCTAGTACTTTGATTATGATGTATCTAAGTTTGGTTTTCTATGTATGTATCCTGCCTGGGTTTGCTGAGCTTCATAGATTATGTGGGTTGTTACGTTTTACTGGTTTGGAAAGTTCTTTGTCATTATTTCCTCTTTGACATTGTTCCATAGATATTATATGCTCTACCTTGTCTTTTCCTTCCAATTCTTTTTTCTCTCCTCACTTGAAGTTTCTGTTTGGAAATTTTCTTTGATTTATGTTCAAGTTCACTGATTCTTTCCTCTGTTAATTCCAATGTCCTATTAAGTCTTTCAAACAAAATTTTTATTTCTGATAGATTTTCCTTTTCTAGCCCATTTCTATGTAATTCATTTTCTGTGCTTCTGTGTCTTTGTTGAAATTCTCTAATCTCTTCATCCACATTGTCTACCATTAACTCTGGATTCTTAGCATTTTTATCATCAACATCATCATGATTTTATCATAATTATTTTAAAGTCTTTTCTGATATATTTGACATCTGGTCTTCTCTTGATTTACTTCGATTGATTGCTTTCTGTCTTTCCAAAAAATTATTTTTTCCTTCTTTGCATGTATTGCAATTTTTAATTATAAAGTAGACACTGTACGTAAAATAACAGTAGAGACCAAGGCAAATAATATTTACTTCCAGAAGAGGGAATAATCCATGTGTCTGGCCTCTAGGGTCAGGAGCTGCTTCAGTATGGTCTATAGTTGAACCACAACTGGATTTTGTTGCAGCTTTAATTTAGTTTAGTTTAAAATGTTTTGAGAATGGGATCAAGACTTTCCTTCTGAGGGGCGTACAGTGTAAGAACTGATGAGATTCAAGAGAGCTCATGTTTTATAGCTGAGCCACCCACTTTCAAAACTCTATGCTTTATAACCCTGCTGCCAGCTACCTGGATTGCTGGTTAAGTTCTCTCTGCTCTCTAGATCTGCTTTAGGCTTTCTGCATTTTGGAAGATCGCTCTCTCTCTTTCCACATTGCCTTAGAGGGCTTTATCTCAACTCTCTTGCACCATTCCCACTCTTCCTGTTCATTTTCATAAATCTTTTGCCCAGGGTTCTCCTACATTTAGTGGGCAGTTGCCTTGTATTTAGGGATGCCCTATATGATTCAGGACTGATTCTCTCTCAATTCTCCTCTCTTGGCCCTTGAACTTTGGTTTATTGCCTCTCAGTTTGGCAGGCAAGTGTAGACTTGCCTTGTGGCTTCTCAGAATTGTTATCTGTTTCACTAGTCCGTAAGAGGCAATTACACGTTTGGTAAAGTTTTGGCTGATATCTCCCTACCCCTGTCTACTCCTTCTCTTCTTCCCACCACTCTGCCAAAGATGAAAGCTGCTGCCATGGGTGTCTTCTCTCTTAGTTACTTTCTGGACATTAGCTCACTAGGTCTCTTTGAATCCTTAGTTCTCTGATGGGTTTAGTTTTTCTAAACTTATCCAGATTGTTTTGGTTGTTAGGGTAAGAGTGATGGTCTCTTGAGACTTTCTACATTCTAACACCATAACTATATTCTATTTCTGCATGCTAACACCATAACTAGGTTCTATTGCTTTACAAATCTGTTCCAATAATCACTATTTGTGTGTAGTACTATGCTTTTTAAATTGTTGTAGCCTTAAACATAAGTACAGTTGCCATTTAGTTGAAGTGCAAATTAAAAATTTTCTTTATTTTCTAAGACTGTAATACTATAATCTTTAATAAAGTATTGCTACATATTAGAAGACTTCAGTGCACAAGAGTTATTTTCATTCAAACACCAGGTGGTTGCACCATGATCCCAGAACAATTAAAATAAATATAGGTTTCTACTTCTTTTGTAAATAATCAGTCAACCATCTTTCTGTCCTGGATTCAGTCTCTCCTTGAACTATAAAGGATCCTCAAATGGATAGGATGCAGAAATATGTTGATACTTCTAAGTCAGAAGGTCATATCGTAAGAAAGACTGGTCTGAAAACTATATAAAGTTATGCAGTTCACATTTCTGGAATGCTTTCCTATCATGTTCCAGCCATATTTATCTTCAGTTTGAGGAGTATTTTCTTTTTTTTCCTTTATATTTTGTAGTTGAAAAGGCTTCTATTGATTTATGTTGAGGAAATGATTTAAAATGGTTAACAATACTGAACAGCACTATTGATCCAGGATATAAGGTTTGCCTCTATATCTCAAATCCTAAAGTTTCAGAAAGCATTACCTTACACTTTTTAATTAAAAACAAAACAGCACAGCATAACTGAGTGGTTATGGTAAATCCTCTCTGTACCATTTTAGCTATTATTTGCTACTACAGGCAAATTAACCTCTAAATCTTATTTTTCTCATAGGAAAAATGATGATAAGAATGATACCCCTGGAGTCCACCACAAGCAACATAAAATATTTCACTGGAGCACTACTCCCCAATTCAGACACCACTGATTGCTGCAAAAAACGTAAATAAAGCACTACTGAACATAAGCTCACAATCCAAAATTTAGAACGTGAGAAAACAATTCACCATGAGGCACAATAAAATATCATGTATTAGACAGCGATGAACTCCAGAAAACAGAATTACTATATATAAAAATAAAGTAAGTATGTTTAACAGAAAAACCTAATAATCAAAACCACCAAGGCAGTTGGAAAAAGAATCAGAAGGAATATTTAGGAAAAAATGGTATTTTGAAATTACAATCTTAGTTTGACTTAAAGACAAGATTAGATACAGATCAAGAAAATTTATAAACAAGAAAACAGACCTAAAGAAATGACTAAAATGAAGTACAAGGAGACAGAGTTGATAAATATAAAATTGGAGTTAAAAGACACAAAACAGAATGATAACATCCACTCACAGTTGTTCAAGAAGGACAGAATACATATAACGTGGGAGAGGCAAAATGTGAGAAGACAATGGCTAAGAAGTTTCCAGAATTGATGAAAGACATGACTCCTCTGATTCAATAAGCATAATGAATCCCAAATAGAATAAATAAAATGTTAGACGTAGACATAGTTTCACATTTTAGTGAAACTACAACATACCAAAGACAGAGATCTTAAAAGCAACCAGTGAAAAAAACCCAAATTACCCACAAACAAGACAGAGAGCAGACCTTTTGTATTAAATAGCAATAAGCAAGCCAGACAGCATAAAATCATATTTTCAAAGTACTGAGAGACAAAAGCTGTCAACCTATGATCTAGGATTCAATTAAATTTACAAGTGAAGTAAAATAAAGATATTTTTAGATAAAGTCTAAGAATATTTACCATTAAGAAACCACTGTTGAAAAAACAAACCATGGGCTCTCACTAAAATGTATTTTGCTATTTGAGGGACATTTTTGCTTTTTACAGAGTTCTGTAGCACATAGAGGATAGAAGCTAGAGAAGCTAAATTTTCTACAATAAGCAAGACAGTCCAATACAACAAGTAAATGTCCAATCCAAATGCTCATTACTGATCCACTGAGAAACACAGAAAAGAGAATATACAATTAGAATGATAAACAAACAAAAACTGTATACCATGTGAGTTGGCTGTTAAAAAACAAAAATAAAAATGACTAAATTTGGGAGTATAAAAATGAAACAGAAATAAAATAGAAAGAGCATGATTAGAATTAAAGCTTCCTAAGGCCAGTGTGTCATAGTAGACCTATAGATCAGTTTTAGTGTAAAAACTGTGTGGGTAATTGCAACATAAGCACACAAATTTATAATAAAAAGAGAAGAAAAGATGAGGGAAATCAAGCAAAAAAGATCAGAAAGCCACATGAATATCAGAAAATACATATTCTACGACTAAAACCATTATTATAAAGAGAGTCACTATATAATTATATATACCTAATAACAGTTTCAAAAGATGTAAAGAAAAAGCTAATGCTACAAGGACAAACTGCTAAAACCACCATCATTTTGGACAACTTTAAAAACCTTTTTTCACAACAGATCAGGCAAACAGATTAAAATATAAAGTAGTATATGCAAGCAACAAGCTTACGTTACTAGTACACAGAGAGAACCTTGCAGTCAACAAATAGAGAATTAATACTTCCCTCAAGCACATTTATAAAACTGACCTCTTTTAAGAATATCAAACTATCAAAAGAAAATCTATCATCCAGAAAATGTTCTCTGACAACACTATAATTCTACAAGATTTAAAATGTTAAGAAGGTAACTAAGATATACCCATAATTTTATGATATAAAAAATAAAAAAAACATTTTTAACAATTAATAGGTCATAGTGAAAATAATAAATTATCTTGATTAACATATCTTACCGATATAATACGATCTCCTTTTCTGAGCTCTCCACTTAGATCAGCGGGTCCTCCAGCCAAGATAAAGGAAATAAATATTCCTTCTCCATCCTCACCTCCTACAATGTTGAAACCAAGGCCTGTTGAACCACGATGAAGAACAACTTTTCTAGGTTCCCTGAAGATTAAAAAAAATTTATTTATACCTTGGAAATTTTACATAAAACCTGACATTCTATCAATGAGAACTACTTGTTAATAACTCTTACATTACCAAACTATAAAGAAAGCTAGATGAAATATAAACAGTTTTTCCAAAACAGTGGGATAAAGAGATTCTTTGTAAGCCTAGAAGTTAGGCTTAGAAATCAAATGGAAAAACATCTAATCTTATATAAAAGCTAAAAACCTGTGTTATAAAATAAAAATTAAACCAAAACAAAAAGGAAAAAAATAATGTGGAAATTAAAGAAATAATAATTTAAAGAGCCTATCAAGAAATATATATAATATTCATGAAAAGTTGTTGTACACACTTTATTGCCTACAAAACAGTCACTACCCCTGCTACTGCTTAGATGATTAAAAGCCGCTATCCATTTGTTTTAGAGAAGGTAGGTACTTTCTCCAGTCTCAAGGGGATGAATCATAATTAACCTAAACAAGTCACGGCAATCTCATTCTTCTTTGCTATGGTGAGGGTGTGGCCCCAATCTGACCTCTAATAAATGAAGGGAAATTTTACTGTCATTTCCCAAAGAAAGACAGACCCTAACAAGGACAAACCACTTTTTTAGCTATCCTCCCCCCCTCAAAAAACCTACACACAAACTATGGGTTTGGACACATTACCATTATGAATGTGAAATCAAGAGTATACCAGAGACACTACAGGCCTAAAGTTGTTATAAGAACCTTGGAATTTCCCATACCACTATCAGTGACTTATTTATTAATGATTGCTTTTCATCAATTGTAAAATGCACCTATTTCTTTCCTCACATTTAAAATCTCTGATGGCAGGGCACAGTAGCTTATGCCTGTAATCCTAGCACTTTGGGAGGCTGAGGCAGGAGGATTACTTGAGGCCAAGATTCAAGACCAGCCTGAGTAACATAGTGAGATCCCCCATCTCTACAAAAAAAATTAAAAAATTTAGCTGGATGTGGTGGCATATGCCTGTAGTCCCAGCTGCTCAGGAGGCTGAGGCAGGAGGATTGCTTGGGCCCAGGCACTGGAGGTTGCAGTGAGCTACGATGGTGCTACTATACTCTAGTTCAGGCAAAAGAGTGAAACCGTCTCAAAATAATAAATAAATAAATAAATCTCTGAAATACATCTTACTATTGATAATTTCTTTCACAACTGCTGTCAGTTATACATAGTTGTGTGAAAACCATTCATACCTTCTAGTAGTATTTTGAAACTGCTAGCAGCAGATTATTTTAGATTTGATGAAATACAGAATATCATTTGAGATTATATTTTAAAAATATAATCTGATTTTTCTAAAACATTACAGAAAGCTATTGATCACAAAAGCCTTAACAGAGTTAAATATTTTTTAAAAATGAATTTTAGGGCTCCTTCCATATAATGTGCAATTAATCTTCTTAAAGCTTTGTCTTCTCAAAACTTAAATAGTATTTTCTAGTCAGACATATGTATTTCATCATCATTATTCAACTTTGCCTTCTCACTTACAGGGTTCACAAAATTGTATTTTGTCAAAAATAGCAAAACTAAGAAATATATTGCTTAGGAAAATAGTTTAATAGATATATACACACATATGAAGAAAAAAAGGTGAGAATAAACACAAAACTCAGGAAAGCAGTTAATTTAGGGGAGGCAGTATAGGAAAAGCAGGGTAGAATAAGGGGCACAGACAGGTTTTGCTATATTGGTGATGTTTTATTTCCTATGTTAGATTGTGCATTCATGCTTTAGGGCTTTTTCCGTGTTTTAAAATATATGTATGTTTGAATTATAATTTTATATCAGTAAATAATGATTTAAAAATGCCCTCCTGAAATCCAACAATATTCCAGAGGAAAATACATTCTGATTTCCAAATAATATAAGCACATGAAAAGATGTTCAATACCAATAATCACTAGGGAAATACAAATCAACACCACAAGAGACTTTACACTTACTAGGATGGCTATTAAAAAAACACAAAAAACAGAAAGTAACAAGTGTTGGTGAGAATGTGGAAAAACTGGAACTCTCATATATTACTGATGGAAATGTAAAATGGTACTACCACTATGGAAAATAGTTTGGTGGTTCCTCAAAAAGCTAACAGAGTTACCGTATGAACCAACAATTCTACCCTTAGGTATTTATCCTAAGTAACTGAAAGCAGGAACTTGAACAGATACTTGTATGCCAATGTTTATCACAGTATTATTCACAATAGCCAAAAGGTGGAAATAACTCACATGTTCACCAACATATGGGTAAGCAAAATGTGCTACATACACACAATGGAATACTATTCAGTCATAAAAAGGAATTCTGAGACATGCTACAATATGCGTGAACCTTGAAAACATTATGCTATGTGAAATAAGTCAGTCACAAATGGACATATATTGTATGGTTTCACTTATATAAACTGTCTAGAATAGGCAAATTCATAGATACAGAAAACAGATTAGAGGTTACCAGGGGCTGGGAGGACAGTGGGATGGGGAGTTATTGCTTAATGGTTACAGAATTTGTTTGAGGTGATGAAAGGCAGTGATGGTTGCACAAAATTGTGAATGCAATTAATGACATTGAATTGTACACTTAAAAATAATTAAAATGTCAAAGTTTATATTATATATATTTTACCACAATTTTAAAAAATTGATATAATATATCAAAGATTGTTGACTTGTATACTTTAAATGGGTGAAATTTATGGCATGTAAATCATATCTCAATAAAGCTGTTAAAAATGAACTTTAGAACCATCAAAGTGTTTGTATGTTGTATTTTGTTTGTTTTGGTAAAATGAGATAACTACTAAAAGACTGTTTAGGGTCAAATTGTGGAGAACTTCTAATGTTTGGTCGAAGATTTTTGTATTTCATTATTTGGGCAAAGTAGTGAGATTATCGAAAGGGAGTGATAAAAACACACACCATTTTAAGAAGACATATCCAGTAATCAACCATCTGATTTTCATAGGATAGAAACAGGGAGACCTGTTGTATAATAATACTTCAAAACCCAATACAATATTCTAGACAAGAGATATAAGTGAAGAAGGATGAGGGACAGCAATAAAGGTACAAATACAACTTATTTTTTTAATTTGTAAAATACGCAAAGAGATTGGAGAAAAGACTAGACAGGCCATTACCTATTTTTCTTCTTTGCTGCCTTAAAAAGGCACTATTAGCAAGTAACAAAAATAAACTGCCATGAAAAATCAGTCTAGGAGCACTGCCTAAAGACTAACAGCCTTGAATATTCAAATCACAAACAAAAAGGAACACCATTTTTTCTACTAGTTTTCATTCCAAACACAATTACTGAGCACCTATTGTGTTTCCAACCTTGTGAACTCTTAAAGAAGAGAAAAAAGACAAACACTCTTATTTGTCCTTAAGGGGATCACTGCCTACAATTAGGAGTCTGATAAGTAAAGAATAATTAAAATTACAAGGTTCAAAAATAAAAATGCTAACAAAAATGCCATAATAAAAACATAAGAGAAGACATTAATTGGCACACATTTAATGTTAAATGTTATAATTAATATGAAATACTTCTCCAAATTATGAAAGCAAACTATACATCGTTTCTTATTACTATATTGAATATATGTGAAAAAGATCTAAAATATTTTCACCAATTTTTTTCTATGTAATTAGAATTATTTGAGACTAGGTTGGGCAAAGCGGCTCATGCCTGTAATCCTAAGTGCTTTGTGAGGCCGATGTGGTAGGATTTCATGAGGCCAGGAGTTCAAGATCAGCCTGGATGACATAGTGAGATCTTGTCTCTACAAAAAAATAATATAATAAAAAAAAAATTAGCCAGGTGCGGTGGTGCACACTTGTAGTCCCAGCTACTCAGGAAGCTGTGGTGGGAAGATTGCTTCAGGCCAGGGTTTGGAGGCTGCAGTGAGCTACAGTTGTGCCACTGCACTCCAGCCTGTGCAACACAGCAAGACCCTGTCTCAAAAAAGAAAAAAACAAAAAAAACAATTTTGGGGGGCTAAAAAGGCAATGTTAATCTAAAAACTTCAGTGTGTTAAGTAATGTCAGATGAAAGTAAATTTTACATGTCTGGATATCAAGGATATATATCAAACAAAATAAATACTACTTGTTGAATTCCAAACATGAATCAAATTGCTATAATATTTATGGTACCTATTAGATAAGGAATATATAAAAAGTTAGTTTAAAATATGCCTAAGTATATTCTTAACTTAGTTTCTCTAAGTTAATTTCTAAGGATAATGTACCAAGCCTTAGAAAAAAGCAATATTAAAAGAAAAGGAGCTGTAATTTATTTACAATATAAAATATTTTTATATTCTGGGCTCTTCAATGAATCCTCCAATGAAAAAAATTAAAGTTTATCAACTGTTAATAAATGTTTTTATCCTAAAAACTGTGGCTCTCTTATGTGGCTGATTAAAATTTAATAGCTGAGTTTCTGTAAGGAAGATGAATGTTAAGTTTCTTACCTTGTAATTTCATCATCTCCAAGCACTGCTTTAGAAACTGGTGAGTATCTGGCTGGTGATGCTGGTGTCTGGCCCAAGTAGGGAGATGGACTAACATGGTTATCAACAGGCTGAGGAGAAGCTTCAAAACAAAGAAAGTGAAAAATACTTCAAAAATAAAACAAGTCATTCAGTATCCCATTTATCGATTATAAATTTTAAAGTTAATGTATAACTCATACCCATTCCTTTGTATATCAGAATTTGGTAGAGAATATTTATTTATCAGCTAAAAAATTGGATGAGCTGTTTCCAGGTAAAAACTACTTTAGACACTGAGAACACTAAAGCAAACTTAGTCCATTTGGTTTCTTTTGATAAAATACAACTAAAAAGGAGTTTTATATAATACTAACTTATTCATGTAGTGAAATCCAGGAAAGGACATTTAAAAGACCATCATAGGAAAGACTAAGTAAGTCTGAAGTATGGTAACTTCATTTTTTTGAAGAGTTATTTTGCAGATTTCTATTTCAAATAATTATATATAATCAAAATTGGATTGTGAATAATGAAAACCAGAAGCTTAAAAACCAGTGCAAAAAGCCTATGTCCTTACTCCAGCTCAGATCTGTCAACCTGGTAAAAGGCAAAAATAAAAAATAAGAGAAAACTATCTATTGATTCATTTCAATGACAATAAATATCATAGGTTGTCATTCTAGCAAATGCTAAGTACATAAAATTATAAAGATATTCCTGACCATTCTTTCTAAAGACCCAGGTAAGCAATACATTTAAGTTTTAGCTTACAGATACAATATACTTGAATTATATGAATTGTTACCAAAACACACAGAAAGCAATATTTAATTTTCTTGAGGCTTTACTATGAAAAAGTTAACAAAGCATTTTAAAATTAGCTGTAATATTTATTATCAAGTATCAATCTCTTCTTTTGAATTACTGAATACCAAAATGGACAAAGCACTATGTTACCCACCGGAGGTACAAAAATGCAGGGATCATTAGTTCAAGTCACTATAGTGATTAGATAGGTGACATAAAAGAATAAAGTGATCTCAGTGAAAGGCAATAGGAAATTACTGGAACTATGGTATATTGGAAAAATGCTTGCTCTATCAAAAGGATGCAGCATCTATGCATCTCTATTTATCTGTAACCATACAAAAAGAAAAAAGTCTACAATGTCTATGATAGTACAGGGTTAAGCGATCTAGTACAATCTAGTAGATTAATAGGTTTGCAGTACCCAACAGCAATTGTTTCCTATCCAGTCCACATATAAGATGCACTTTTATATTTGAGGCAAAGGACTTTCTTCCAATGGCTCTTGCCTTTAAAGTCCAAAGTCTTTTCCTAAGTGGTATGTAAGAGTATCTGTGATTTATTAGGGAACGCATGTAGCCCTGAAGCAACAGATACTCACATGAACCTCTCTAATCACCAGCCTTTTAAAAATCTAGAGTTTACTGATTTTTTATTCTTAAATTCCTTTGCTGCATTATCATGTTTGGATGAAACAAAAAACAACTGGACAAGAAATTCAATCAAATGTTCAAGCAAGGAATTGTACCTTTTCCCTGCCATATTCAGACTTTGTCAACAAATCCTTTCTTGGGCAGTTAATCTCACATGTAAGGCATAGTATCTTAGACAGCAAGGACTAAAAATTAATGTCCCTATGAACAAAAGGACAGCCCCAAAGAAGGATCAGATAAGAGAGTGCTATTTCTTATACCCCAGACCTTACATATTAAGGTCCGCCAGTGACCTACAAAACAAGAGAGCCTAATTCATTATCCTTAGATATCAAAATTAATGACTCAAGACCTCTAAGGTTTGGGAGAAAAGCAAGGGGACAAGTTTGAAGTGAAACTGGTGACCAAATCAGAAGTTTAACAAGGCCTTTCAGCTAAAGAGAATATAAGTTAAAAGTGAGAATACATATAATGTAAAAGCATGAGATTTTAATGTCAGCAGAGAAACTACATTCTCTGTTAGATCCAATGGACTTCTTCATTTCTTTAGTAATAAAACTACTTTTATTCCTTAGTACCATATTTTGGTTATTACCCAAATAAGATTACCTTATTTTGTTACAACCACTCTTTATCTTCTATGGTTCCCAGATAACTTCTATAACCTTCTCGCTCGTTATTTCCTTTGCTAGTCTTGCCAAAAATACTTTCTATCTAGTGTACAAATTATTTTCCAACTTTGACATCTGTTCACTTGCAGGGTTGCCTCTGTAAGAAATACCCTCTCCATCCATCTGTGCTTGACAATCACTGCAAAAAAATCAAATGTGACCTAGACCTCTTTTCTGTTCTGGTAACAAGAGACAGAAAATCTTAACAGTCTTGTATCTGATAAGGAAAATGGAATCAGAACTAAAAGTCCTTTCTAACAAAAAGACTCCATGTTCAGATAAATGGCCTCAACTGGTAAATTCATTCAAACATTTACAGATGAAATAAAACCAACTTTATAAAAACTTTCAGAGAATAAAGGAAAGAAAGTATGCTTTTCAGCGCATGCTATGGAGACCAGCATAATCTCAATACCAAAAAATGCAAAGGACATTATAGGAAAGGAAAATGTCAGGGCACTATCTTAAGTTCATGCTTATGAACGTAGACATACAACATTAAACAAAATGCAAGCAGTTCAAAACCAATGGTATATAAAATATATCACGACCATATGGGTTTTTTTCACAAGTGGAAGGTTGGTTTAACATTAGAAAATCAATGTAATTTAACACATTAACAGAATAAAGGAGAAAAATCCTCTCACTAAATAAAGAATTTAATGAAATTAAAAGCTCACAAGATAAAAACTCTCCATAAACCAGGAATAAAGGTTAACTTTCTTATCTGATAAAGGATATCTACAAAAAAACCTATTGGTAATATCATACGCAACTGTGAAATACTGCTTCCCCCCTGAGTTTGTGAACATGACAGTGATATTCATTATCATTGTTTCTACCCAACATTCAACTGAAAGTCTTACCAGGGCATTAGACAAGAAAAAAGGAAATGAACAGTATAAAGGTGGGAAAGAAAGAAGTTAAACTGCCATTGTTCACAGATGACATGGCTATATACATAGACAATAAAAAAAAATCTGTAAAATATTATAAGTAATGAATTTAGCAAGACTGTTGACTAAACAATCAATATATAAATACCAGTCTTATTTCTTATACAGCAGTTAAACTTAGAAACATTTAAAAAGCAGTATCATTTATAATGGCATCTAAAACGTCAAATACCTAGGACTGAATCTAACAAAAGATTTATAAAATTCGTACTATACTATAAAAAACACTGCTGAGAGAAAGAAAAAAGGACCATAATAATTGGATAGTGATATGTTCATAGACTAGTTAAGAGACTTAGTTTTAATTTTTCCTAAATTGATCTGTAAATTTTTTTTTTTTTTTTTTTTGAGACAGAGTCTCACTTTGTTGCCCGGGTTAGAGTGAGTGCCGTGGCGTCAGCCTAGCTCACAGCAACCTCAAACTCCTGGGCTTAAGCGATCCTACTGCCTCAGCCTCCCGAGTAGCTGGGACTACAGGCATGTGCCACCATGCCCGGCTAATTTTTTGTTTTTTTCTATATATATTTTTAGTTGTCCAGATAATTTTTATTTCTATTTTTAGTAGAGACGGGGTCTCGCTCAGGCTGGTCTCGAACTCCTGACGTCGAGCGATCCACCCGCCTCGGCCTCCCAGAGGGCTAGGATTACAGGCGTGACCCACCGTGCTCGGCCTGTAAAATTTTTTGATTCTAAAATTAATAAGGAAATCCAAAGAAGATCCAACATAATCTTGAAGAATAACAAAATTGAAAGACTTACAATAACACAATTCAATACTTATTATAAAGTTATGATAATTAAGAGTGTAGTGCTGGCACAAAGACAAATAGATGAATGAAGATCCACAAATACATGGTTTCCTAAAATATAATAAAAGCACCAATGCAATTTGTGGCAGAAATGATGGTCTTTTCACAAAATGGTGCTAGATCAACTGGATATCTGTATATATTTAAAAAACTCATGTTACATGCAAAGATTAAATCAAAATTAAATGAGACCTAAATGTAAAAAGCAAACAATACAGCTCCTAGGGGTCCCTTATAACCCTGGGATAGGAAAAAATTTCAATGGGTCACTGAAAGTGTTAATCATGAAAGAAAAGACTGATAAATTGACTTCACTAAAATTAAGAAATTTAATCCATCAAAAATCCCCATTAATAGAACGAAAAAGGGAAAACAAACTTGGTGAAGACATTTGCAATAGATATTACCGATTAAAGAGTTATTTCTCAAATACGTAAAACTTCCTTCAAATCAGTAAGAAGAACAGACAAAACCAATAGAAAAATGTAATTAGAATTTGTAAGACATTGCACAGAAGATGACAGTCAAAACAATAAGCACAGACAAAAGTGATGAACATTATCAATCATCAGGAAAAACTAGTAATAAAAAAATAAAAATTCAATAATAAAATTGAGGTAACTGTATACATACTCATAATATCCATAATTAAAAAGACTGATAACACCAAGAGTTGGTGAGGATGTAGAGAAACTGGGGTATAAATTGTTTCCAATACTTTGGAAACTGGCAGTATCAATTGAAGACTAAGCATATGCTTACCCTCTAACATAGCTATCTCACTCCAAGAGAAATGAGTGCTTACACCTGATAAAGACATGTGAAAAATGTCCATAGCAGCTATATTCATAATTAATCAAAACTGGAAGTGACCCAACAATAAAATGGAAAATTTACTGTATTTTCACATAGTGGAATAATACACAGCAATTAAAAGACCACCCAAACAACCACATGGATAGATCTCACATATCTAACGTTGAGTAAAAGAAGGAAGATACAAAAAGTACAAATTGTACAAGAAATTTAAGAATAAGGTGATCTAATATATGTTTATAATATAGTAACACATATACACACAGATAGATATATATATATAAATAGGCAAATCTAATATACAAAGATCAAAGTATTACCTCTGGGTGGAATACTAATTAAGAAGGCGCTTGAGGGAGTCTTCTAGGGTGCTAGAAATGTTTTATATTTTGATCAGAAAGATAGTTACAAAGGTGCATGCATTATGCAAAAAATCATTAAGCTGAACTCTTAAAACTGGTTCCCCTTCCTGAATGTAAATTTTACTTTGATTAAAAATTAAAGAGGCTAGGCAAGGTGATTCATGCCTATAATCCCAGCACTTTGGGAGGCCAAGGTGGGAGCACCACTTGAGGCCAGGAGTTCAAGACTAGCTTGAGCAAAAGCAAAACCCCATCTCTACAAAAAATAGAAAAATTAGCTGTGCATGGTGGCATGTGCCTATAATCCCAGTTACTTGGGAGGCTGAGGCAGGAGGATCGCTTGAGCCCAGGAATTTGAGATTACAGTGAGCTATGAGGACACCACTGCACTCTAGCCTGGGAGACAGAGCAAGACTCTGTCTCAGAGAAAAAAAAAAAAAAAGGTACTGAAATACATAAAATAAGAAAGAAGACTGGAATAAATGGAGAATTATATCAACTTCATGGACAGAAAGATCCAATTCTCTCCAACCATAATCTTATAGAACTAATATTAAATTCAAATGAAAGAGTAGAAGTTAAAGTAGTGGTAAGCTAATTCTAAGTAAAAGAACAAGGGACAGTGGACTTGACCTCTCAGATTATCAGTGCTGTTTTAATTTGTATCTCTCTTCTTATGAGTAGTTGAAATACCATTTCTTACAGAGAAAATCTTTTACAGACCTTTCCCATTTTTTGACTGAGTATGTTTCTTTTTTGTTACATACGTCCTGCTCTGTTGCCCAGGCTGCAGTGCAGTAGCTATTCATGGGTACGATCATGATGTATTACAGCCCTGAACTCCTGGGCTCAAGTGATCTGCCTCCCTCAGGCTTCTGAGTAGCTGGGACTACAGGCACACACCACCACAATGGGCTTGTTTCATTTTTGATGTGATGGTGATCTTTACAGGATAGGAAAATCAGCACTTTGTGATATTAAGCAGAGAAAAGGAACGGGAGGTATCTTGAATTGTAGGAAGGTCCCTCATACCTCCTTAAGACAGGGAATGCTAAAGCATGTTTGTATGCTGATGGTAATGATCCAGGACAGAAGAGAATTTGATTATGCAAAAGAGAGAAGGGACAGCTGTAAGAGCACGACTCTTTGCAGACAAGAAATGATGATGCACAGTATACAAATGGAAGATCTGGTTTTCAATAGGAACAATGACAATTACTCTATTATAACACAAGGGAAAGCAGACTTTTGGGTTGAAGATATAGTTACATAGGTATATTTGAAAGTGGAGAGATAAGGATGCTCTCTTCTGGGTGCTTACATGAAATATAAAATGAGATCTTCAGCTATGACTGAAGAACGGATGGCAAGGAAAGGAGGTTTGAGGAGAGAGAATTCTCAGAGCAGGAGAGTAAATTAATTAGAGAAATACAGTAGGATAGCAGGCAGGAATGAGAGCTCACCTGTGTGATTTATGGTCATAAGTTAAAAGCACAATTTTGTGCTTTTTTCCAGTCATGTTCTACTTTTGCCAGTGAAGAAGCAGGGGGCAAAGGACTGGAAGACATGTGGGAAGGAAGTGAGTATGATGACAAACTATGCAATCTAAGCTTAAAATAGTGGAAAAATGGAGACAAAAGGGGGCAACAAAATGACAGTATCAAACAAATAAGGATCAAGATGAGGTTGAATTGTTAGAATAGGGTGTATGAACTGAAGGTTGTAGTCAGAGAATGGGATAACTTAAATTGAGATTTTAGAGGTGAGGAAGGTATTAATAATTATAGATAAGAAGATCTAACATATTATCTTAGAAGTAAGTAACTGAGCTCAAGTGGAGGGCAGGATATTTAGATAGCAAGAGATCAAGGAACCAAAAGCCAAGGTGTTGGATGAATCATTAGTGTGGCTTTTGGACATCACTAAGAATGACAGTGTTAATAAGAGCAAGACAGACAACGGGTCTGGCACTAAAATCTTCAGTTACTAAAGCCAGATTGATAATAGGACAGTAGACTGAATAGTCTGATAGCGAGGGCTTCAGAAAAGCTGGTATGTAAAAATCATTTATGTAAAATTTTTTAAACACAAATGCTTTTTAAAAAACATACAAATTGTTTATAAATTACATATGTAGAATAAACATGAACTGGAGTATACAACAAAATCCATAATTATAGTTGCCCAAGAAGAGAGGGGAATGGATATAGAACATAATGCTAAAGTTGAACTAGCAAGATGAACTTAAACTTTTTAATAATGGTCTATTAGTTCAGTAATAGATGGGGGAAAAACCCAATATAATCATAATCAGAGCACCAATTTTTAATCTGTGGAACAACTGTCACAAATGTATACCTGGTTGTCTAGAAGAGATAAGTAGCATTCAAAATAGGATACCTGAATTGATGAATAAAATAGCTTATTATTGAAAATGCATATTTAATCACAAAAATATACAAAGCTCTTATAGAAAGTTTGTATGCAAAACCAAGTGTATGTAAGAATTTCAAGTAAGTAGCAAAGTTCTTTTCTTTGTCATAAAGATAAGATACTAGCCCTGTCCATTAGAGAAGTTGAATACTATTAAGAAAATAATTCATTTATACTTGAATAATTAATAAATTGATGAACACATAATAAAGGTGTGTTACTGGAGGATAGTATGTAGATTTCAAAATATAATTTGTATTTAACTTATAATGATTAGTGATGGCAATGAATCTTGACAGTTCTAAAATTAGAAACATTGTAATTTACAAAATCACAAATATTTCTAAAATACTACAATTTAAAAAAGGAACATACAAAAGCAGATTACAAAGAATACATTTAAGATCTTTATTATTCACGGCTTCTTCAAACATTAACTCAAAGCCCAGAAAAAACACAGGTATCATTTTTCAACCAACACAAATTAAAAAATATATTTAAATCTCTTTTCAGCTTGTATATTTAAAAAACTGAGAATCAAATAAGAAACTTGAAAATACATAAGTACCTAAATAACAGTTCAATTCTATGCAACACAACTGAACTGCACACAAATACAGGCAATATACCAGGGCCTTAAAGTACAAAGACTGTATTTGCCCTCATGTAGCTGAGATTATAGAAAATCCCTTAAATTTTAGAAATATTTGAAATCAGTGTTTCTTAAAGTACAATCCATGAACCAGCAGCACCAGAAGCATCAGAATTACAGGCATCCCTTGGAGACACTTTCCAGATAACTGCAATAAAGTGAATATTGCAATAATGCCATTATGTGAAATTTTTTTCCCTGGTACATATAAAAGTATACATTATATTGTAGTCTATTAAGTGTGCAATAGCATTATGTCTGAAAATACAATATACAAACCTTAATTAAAAATACTTTATTGCTAAAAATGCTAACAATCATCTGATCCTTCAGCAAGCCAAATTCTTTTTTCCTGATGGAGGGTCCTTGCCTTGATGTTCATGGCTGCTAACTGATCAGGATGGTGGTTGCTGAAGGATAGGGTGGCTGTGGTGATTTCTTAAAATAAGACAACAATGAAGCTGTTGTATCGACTGACTCTTCCTTTCACGAAAGGTTTCTCTGTAGCATGTAATGATGTTTGTTAGCATTTTACACACAGTAGAACTTCTTTCAAAATTGGAGTCAATTCTCTCAAACCCTGCTGCTGCTTTATCCACAAAGTTTATGTGATATTCTAAATTGTTTGTTGTCATTTCAACAATGTTCACAGCATCTTCAGGAGTAGATTTTTACCTCAAGAAACTACACTTTCTTTGCTTATTCATAAGAAGCAACTCCTCATCTGTTAGAGTTTTATCATGAGTCTGGAGCAATTCAATCACAACTTTAGGCTCCACTTCTAATTCTAATTGTAGTTCTCTTGCTACTTTGACCACATTCACACTTACATTTTTCCACTGAAGTCTTGAACCCCTCAAAGTTATCCAAGAAGGTTGGAATCGACTTCTTCCAAACTCCTGTTAATGTTGATATTTTGACTTCTTCCCATGAATCATGAATGTTCTTAATAGTATCTAGAATGGTGAATCCTTTCCAGAAGGTTTCAACTAACTTCGCCCAGATCCATTAGAGGAATCACTGCCTATGGCAGCTACATCCTTATGAAATGTATTTCTTAAAAAATTAGACTTGAAAGTCAAAAGTATTCCTTGATCTGTAGGCTACAAGTGGATGTTGTGTTAGCAGGCATGAAAACAACATTAATCTTACACATCTCCATCACAGCTCTTGAGCGACTAGGTGCCTTGTCAATGAACAGTAATATTTTAAAAGGAATCTTTTTTCTGAGCGCTAGGTCTCAACAGTGGGCTTAAAATATAGGGTGTCTCAAAAGTTGCCTTTGATACCAAGGAAAAATTGTGTAACAAATGTTTTGTAAATAAAAGTACATTTAGCTATAATTTCCCCTTTTTCCTATGTATGGCAACTTTTGGGACACCCTGTATTTAGGAAACCACACTGTAAACAGATGTGCTGCCACCCAGGCTTTGTTGTTTCACAGATAGAGCACAGACAGTAGATTTACCATAATTTTTAAAGGCCTTAAGATTTGCAAAATGTTAAATGAACACTGGCTTCAACTTAAAGTCATCAGCTGCATTAATCCCTAACAAGAGAGTCAGCCTGTCCTTTGAAGCTAAGCATGGCACTGACTTCTCTCCAGCTATCAAGTCCTACATGCCATCTTCCGGTAGAAGATTGATTTGTAGACACTGAAAATCTGTTGTTTGGTGTAACCACCTTCATTAATTATCTTAGCTAGATCTTCTGGATAACTTACTGAAGCTTCTACATGAGGACTTGATGCTTCACCTTGCACTTTTATGTTTTGGAGATGGCTTCTTTCCTTAAAGCTCATGAATCAATCTCTGCTAGTCTCAAACTTCTCTTTTGCAGCTTCCTTATCTCTCTTAGCATTCACAGAATTGAAGAGAGTTAGGGCCTTGCTCTGGATTAGGCTTTAGCTTGAGAGAATTTTGTGGCTGGTTTGATCTGTTCAGACCACTAAAACTTTCTCCATATCAGCCTTATCGCTTTCTTATCATCATAGTGTTTGCTGAGTAGCACTTTCAATTGCCTTAAGGAACTTTTCTTTACATTCACAACTTGGCTATCTGTTTGGAGCAAGAGGCCTACTTTTCGGCCTTTCTTGGCTTTCAACATGCCTTCTTCACTAAGCTTAAGCTTAATCATTTCTAGCTTTTGATTTAAAGCGAGAGATGTGTGACTCTTCCTTTTCACTTGAACACTTTAGAGACCATTGTAGGGTTATTAATTAGCCTAATTTCAAGATTGTTGTATCTCAGGTCAAAGGGAGGCCTAAGGAGAGGGAGTGAGATGGGGAAATGGCAGTTGTCAATGGAGCAGCGAGAACACATAATATACCTATGAAGTTTGCTATCCTATATGGGTGCCATTTGTGGTATCCCAGAACAATCTCAATGGTAACATCACTGATCACAGGTCACTGTAATGGACATAATAAAAAGTTTGAAATATTGCCAAGAATTACCAAAATGTGACACAGACACATGAAGTGAGCATATGCTGTTGAAAAAACGGCGCTGAGAGATGTGCTTGATACAGGGTCGCCACAAACCTTCAATTTGTAAAAAATGCAATGTCTATAAAGCGCAATACAGAGAAATGCAATAAAACAAGGTATGCCTGTACTTTGCTTGTTAATAAACTGCATGTTAAAGCACATTTCCATGCTCAATCCCAAAACTATTAGAACAAAATGAGACTCTGTATTATTTGCAAATACCCTTTGGTGACTGTTATTTACATAAAAGTCAAAATAATGCCTTAAATGCTAAAAGTAATTACTGCTATAAAATAGTAAAGGTGAAAAAGGATCCTCTCCTTTCTAATTGTGAAAATTTTGACTTAAAATAGATTTCTAAAAACTATTATTTAATAGATTAAAATGCTTAATAGTTCCCCTAAATATACTTTTGTAATGTCTAAACTGTCTAAACTTTTTTTTTTTTTTTGAGAGACACAGTCTAATTGTGCTGCCCTGGCATCAGCCTAGCTCACAGCAACCTCAAGCTCCTGGACTCAAGTAATCCTCCTGCCTCAGCCTCCCAAGTAGCTGGGACTACAGGCGTGTGCCACCATACCCAGCTAGTTTTTTCTATTTTTAGTACAGACAGGGTTTTACTCTTGCTCAGGCTGGTCTCAAACTTCTGACCTCAAGAGATCCTTCTGCCTTGGCCAGAGGCAGAGTGCTAGGATTATAGGTGTGAGCCAGAGTGCTAGGATTACAGGTGTGAGCCACCACGCACATCCCTATAATGTTTAAACTTTTTGTATTATATTATACTGGGAACATTTCATTAAAGTGCATAACATCAAAGAAATAAGATAAATTTAAACTTAAGCCAACAGACTCACAGTTGGTGATATCAGGTGGTGTGTAGCCATCATTCATATACATACTTGTGGGTTTTGCCACTTTCAAATAAACAAAATCAGATGTATTCTTTAAGGCAGTTACTGCTTCTTCATGAGTAACTTCTTCCAAACATACACTATTCACCTAAAAGAAAATCCCAAAAGACATTTATTTTAAGACCTTTTCATGTATTTTCTGGTTTTCGGTTATAAAAAATTATACCAAAAGATAGGGAAAATAAGGGAGTGATTTAAGGAAAATAAAGGTGTCTGGAAAAAAAATAACCCTTTTTGATTGTCTATAACCTCATGAAGTTGTTTATGATGACATGTGATATGGTTTCTGTATGTTAATGGAATGGCCCATCTTGATTCCAGCCCCTATTCCTCCTATTCTCACAGCCTTGACTTTCTCCCACTCTTTAGGCATTGAGGAATGTGTATAATTATTTGAGTATTTTTTCTTTTTTTTAATAAATGAGACCAAATTAAAATTTTTGTTCTGCAAATGTATTTTTAAAGTAAGATATCTTAGAGAGTGTTCCATCTTGGGACACATAGAATCACTACATTTTAAAAAGCTGATGCACAGTACCCCACTGTGTGGTTGTATCATCATTTATTAAACCATTCCTATATTAACAGATATGTAAATTGTTCTCCTAAATGGCTCTAGTAAATTTACACTCACTACCACAAAATATGAGAGTACCCCTCTACTTAAACCTTTGCAAACACTGAATATTATCAACTAAAAAAAGGTCTGTAAAATGGTGTATTTTTAATTTGAACATCAATTTTTTTTTTTTTTTTTTTTAAGACAGGGTCTCACTCTGTCTCCTGGGCTAGGGTGTAGTGGTGTCATCATAGCTCACTGCAACCTCACATTCCTGGGCTCAAGTAATCCTCTTGCTTTAGCCTCCCGAGTATCTGGGACTGCAAGTGTATGCCACCACACCCAGCTAATTTTTCTATATTTATAGAGACAGAGTCTTGCTCTTGCTCAGGCTGGTCTCAAACTTCTGAGCTCAAGCGATCCTCCCACCTCGGCCTCCTAAAGTGCTAGGATTATAGGTGTGAGCCACTGTACCCAGCCTGTACTTCTGTTAATAGTCAAGTTGAGTTTTTTTTAATATTATTTATTGGCCATTCACCTATCTTCTGTATGGAAATAAAACTGATTTTCAGGTAGTGGTGTTGTATCCTGCAACCATGCTAAACTTGTTTATTAGTTCTATTAGTAGGTTCCTTGTTTCTTAGGATTTCCTATATCTAGTATGAAGTCATCTGCAAATATAGTTTTATTTCTTCCTTTCCAAACTGAATGTCCTTTTCTCTTCCTTTTCTTCTAGTTTTGGCTAGAATCTCCAGTATAACAATAAATAGAAGTGGCAGGTTGCCTCTCTAGGAATTTGTTCATTTCACCAAAGTTATCTAATGTGTTAGCACACAATTGCTCAAAGTATTCTCTTATTCTCTCTCCCTCTTTTATTTCTGCTTTTATAAATTAGAGTCTTCTCTCTTTTCTTGGCCAGTCTAGCTAAAAGCTTGTTATTTTGTTGTTTGTTTCAAAGAACTGACTTTCAGCTTTGTTGATCTTCTCTATGGTTTTTCTTTTCCCTATTTCATTAATTTCTGTTCTATTTTTTATTGATTTCTCCTTTCTGCTTGTTATAGGTTTAGAGTACTCCTTTTTCATTATTTTTTGAAAAGAAATAAAACATTACCAATGTTCCTGTTTTAAATTACTATGTACTAGAAATATTAATTTTAATGTTTTTCATTTTCCTAATTTATACCTTTGAATTGACAAGAGGAAAGCTTTTAATGTTTTGAGAAAAATTTTTAAAGGTCACAGAAGAGTCATAATTTTCACCATTGGTTATTAATACTGTTTTGCAGGGTTCAGCAGCATGGTCATTTTTATGGTTTCATACTACTGTGCAAAGCAAGGACTGCCTGTATTTTGAAATGTAGCTGTGGTATACTGTTCCTTTGGTAGCCTGAAATAAGCCATGTACCCTGGTATTCACAACTTTGTAAAATCCCTTCCCATGCTGAATCTTGCTTGGCCATGTAACTAGTGTTAGCCAGTGTGGTACTGTAACTGTGATGTAAAGAGAGGATTGATAACAGCCATACATTAGAGCTTTTCCTCTTGGAACCTGGCCACTATCCTGTGAGAATCGTAACTGAGTCATAAGGAGAGGCCATTGGAGAATTAAACACCTGGCTAACAGCCCCAGTTGAGCTCCCTGCTGAAAGAGGCAACACCAACTTGCCAGCCGTCTATGTGAGCCAACTTGGAGGTGGCTCATGTGGTCCTCATCAAACCACTGCCGTTGACACTATGTGGAACAGAAACAAGCTGTCCCTGACAAGCCCTATCCAATTCGCAGAATTATAAGCAAATACATAATTAATGTTGTTTTACTATTTATTTTTGTGTTTTCTTATGCAGCATTAGATAACTGACACAAGAGCTAACACAACTTGCTGAGGGACTCAATGTGGAATGTAAAAGAAAGATGATCCCAAAGTTTTAGACTTGAACAAAGTTATTTGCAAAAGAGTCTTGACTTACAGTTTAAAAAACAGTGGCCTAGGGAATGAGCACTGATAAAGAAGAGAAAATGTACAAGGACTGATTCCTGGATCGGTTCAATGTTTAGAGGTTAGGAAGATGACGAAGTACCAGACACCAGAAAAAGAGAATGAGGAGTGGCTAATGAGATAAGAGAAATACCAAGATGGAAGATGACTTTTAGGCAAAATGAAAAAAGTATCTGAAGAAGGGGGAAGGTATGCAAAATGCCAGATAAATGAATGAAGATGAGGACTGAAAATTGAATTAATTTCAGTGTAACTGCAAGAACAAAAGCTTAACAGTGGATTTAAGAGTAAATCAGAGTCCTGCTATAATGGTAAATCAGCACAGGTTGCTGGCTCCCTACCACTAAAACTGGTTCTGGTGAAGCAATAAAGGAAAATATGGTATCCAAGAAATTAAAAAGTAAAAGTGAAAAACCTAGTGGTGATAGAAGGCTGTTTTGACTGGTGTGTGAGGTGTAGGTGGTAATGGTGAGAGGGTGTTGATTACAGGTTAGGGAAAGAGTGGAGATCATAGCTATGAGAGGAGAAGTTTGATTAAAGTAGTTCAAGTTCTGCTCTTTGCAATAATAAGCAGTACTGAACATGATGTAGAACAAAGAAATCTTTTATATATTGCTGATGGGAGTGTAAATTTTTACAAGCAGCCTGGAAAATGATAGGATGTTTTTTAAAAATAATACTACTAGTAGGATACCCAGTGATTCAGTAAATTCCACGCTTAGGTAAAGAGTCAAGTGAAAGTCTTACAATGGTCACTAGAACACACAGCAGCTTTTCCCAGCAGAGTTATTCATAATACCAAAAAAAAAAAAAAAAAAGAAATAACTCAACTTACTAGTATACCAGACCCAGTTTCTGTGCCTTTTCATATTTACTTGAGCCCCTTTGCCCACTAGACCTTGGTTGCTTGCTCAGTGGAGAGTCCTGACTACTGCTGCTCTCACTTTGCCTCCTACCATTACCAGTTCTCTAGCATCTTCTGGCTGGGATTGGGCATGGCTCATATGTTCCACATAGTGAGAGCTGTAACATGTCAGAAGCCCATGTCTGATCTATCTAGACTATGGGAGTGGCTCTAGCTCTTCTGCCAATTCTGGGCTCAGGTGAAGTGTTGTGCCATGGAGTGTAGGAGGTGGCTTCCCTAGAAGTTGTCTACAGGAAAGGGGTAACATAATCCAGAAATTTGGGACAGTTAACAGTTAATTTGGGTAGATTATAACAGGAGACAGGGGCCATATAAAAGGGGCCAGCAGATAAATCCTTTCTTTTACCTACATGCCTGGATCTAAGTTTAGTGGTCCCATACCACCTGCCTGGAAGACTATTCTACATGACAAGCAATAGGCTACATTTTCTTTTCTTTTCTTTCTTTCTTTCCTTTCCCTTCTCCCTTCCCTCCTCCCCTCCCCCTCCCTCTCCCCTTTCCCTCCCTTTCTCTTTCTCCTCTTTCCTTTCCTTTCTTTCTTTCTCCCTTTCTTCCTTTTTCTTTTTCCCTCCCTCCCTCCCTCCCTTTATTCCCTCCTTCCTCTTTCTTCTTTTTCTTTCTTCCTTTCCTTTCCTCCTTTCTTATTTTCTTTCTTTCTTTCTCTTCTCTCTCTCTCACTTTCTTTGGAGACGGGGTGTTGCTGTGTTACCCAGGCTGGTCTTGACTCCTGGCCTAAAGGTGACCCTCTGCTTCAGCATCCCAAGTTGGTGGGAATACAGGTGTGAGCCACTGTGCCCAACTTGCATTTACTTATGAAATCACAGGCAGCTCAGAAACATTCTACCTTGTATTGACTTTCCTTCATTCTCTGTCTCACTTTTCATTTTCACTCACTCTAGTTTCCCTGAGATCACACTTCCCAATAATACCTTAGCACATTAGCTTTTCTTCAGGTTTCGTTTTTCTAGGGAACGTGGGCTAATAAGACAGTTATTCATGAAGATTGGATAAATAAACTGTGGTATAGTCATACAGTGGGATATTACATAGAGGTGAAATGAATGAATTTCAGCTTTAGGCAATGATATAGACAAGTCTCAATAAACAAATATTTGAGTGAAAAGGTATTACAAGACACTTTTAATTAAAAGATACTTTCCATACAGTACAATAGCTTTTAAAAAAGTTTCAAAACAAATAATGTTAAACAAAATATTTAGGGCCGGGCGCGGTGGCTCATGCCTCTAATCCTAGCCCTCTGGGAGGCCGACGCAGGTGGATCGCTCGAGGTCAGGAGTTCGAGACCAGCCTGAGCGAGACCCTGTCTCTACTAAAAATAGAAATAAATTATCTGGACAACTAAAAATATATATAAAAAAAAAAATTAGCCGGGCATGGTGGCGCATGCCTGTAGTCCCAGCTACTCCGGAGGCTGAGGCAGTAGGATCGCTTAAGCCCAGGAGTTTGAGGTTGCTGTGAGCTAGGTTGACGCCACGGCACTCACTCTAGCCCGGGCAACACAGTGAGACTCTGTCTCAAAAAAAAAAAAAAAAAATTTAGGCACACGTATATGTGATTAAGCAATTTTTAAGAAGCAAACAAAAGCACTTTGGGAGGCTTAGCAGGAAGGATCACTTGAGGTGAGGGCTTTGAGACCAGTATGAGCAACACAGTGAGACGCCATCTCTATAAAAAATACAAAAATTAGCCAGGCGTGGTGGTGCACACCTATAGTCCCAGTTACTCCGGAGGCTGAGGCAGGAGGATCACTTGAGCCCAGGAGTTGACGTTGCAGTGAGCTGGGATGATGCCATTGCACTCTAGTCAGGACAACAGAGCAAAACTTTGTCTCAAAAAAAAAAAAAAGAAAGAGAAAAAGAAGAGCAAAGGAATATGAAACACAGAATGATTGACTGATTGATGTTCTAGTTCTTAGGCTGAGTAATGACTTTACTAGTTTCATTATATTATTAATTAAGGTAAAACAAAAGAGGATCACGCATAAACAAATAATGACATTGTGTTACAAACCCGAGAATTATGATCAAACAATTCTATGCATTCAAGCCCTCAATACTTCAACAAAAAAAGGAAGGAAAAGAAAAAAAAAGAAACAAAAGAAAAAGAAGGGAGCTGGTAGAGAAAATGGAAATGGAAAATAAAGATAATACTAAGAATCATTTCTCAGGATTTAATAAAGCCAGGCTAGTATTTACTCATTTAAACCTTTTTGGTATGTAGAAATTTCAGAGTCTGTCAGAAAAAAAACCCAGACATCAAAATGATTTAAAAGATAATACATTTCTCATACTTACTGCTAGAAGTTTATCTCCAATCTGAAGTTTGCCATCCTTATGTGCTGCACCTCCTTCGATTATTTTAGTTACATAGATGCTATTATCCCCAGGGATATGCTGATTTCCAACACCTCCAGCAATGCTGAACCCAAGGCCTGCTTGGAAAATACTAGTTTTAGAGTCTCATCAATAAATGTGAACTTAAGGCCAGAAGGAAATGTTTGAAAACTAGAACATAATAATTCCATCATACTAATGTTTTTTAAAATAGAAAAGAGTATTTAGTTATCTACTTTTTAAATCCTAAGTATGTGTTCTGTAATCAGAGGACAATTATATAGACATATATAGCTGCTCCCAGTTACAGATTCTTTTTTTTCCCCAGGTTTCTTCTTAAAATCTTTTTGTAAATGGACTTGTTAGTCCAAAGAGATGTTGTAAAATTATGTTTTACTTTTGTTTCCATCATAGTTGTACCTGTTACTAACACTTCCAAGTAAGTGATTAAAATAATTGAGATTAATTAAAATTATTCGAATATTTGAGAAGATTATTTTAAAATATTAAAATAATTAAGAGGAAATAAGACTGTTCGTGGTAGGCAGAACCAACTGGCTTTAAAAATGTGGATACTTTTGTTCTTTTTTCAATATTCTATGAACAAACAATATTAAATAAGAAATTTATATAATTCACAAACCCCATAGGTTCAATAGCACATAAATTCCCAGCTCTCTACTCCTTTTTCATTTGTTGGAATTCTGCCTCATACATGAAGCCACATATTAGAATTAATATTTCCATTTATTTATAATTAATAATTTATTTATAATTAATATTTCCCTTCCATCAATGTTTTTAGAATTCAGAAATCACGTCTTAACAGTTCTTACTACAGATGTAACTCTCATGATACAGACTAATAAATACTTTCTTCTTTTAACTTAGACTGTGCACCTGTACTTAAAAAGTACCTTGTAGATTAATTATTACAAGTTAACATCAACATTATACATGACTTCAAAGTATTCAAGGACAAGACTATTTGATTTTTTTAATGCTAGAAGTCTTTTACATAATGATACTTAATACAAACAGGGACACATCTTATAAAATAAGAGATTTTGTTCTCAACTTTTTAAAACTATTAAAGATGGATTACAGAAATGTTGAATATAAAAATCATATGGAACTTATTAAGCTATATATATGCTTACAGCAATAAAATGTGTAAAAGTATACACAGATTAACCTAAGAATTTTTCAAATGCTGCAATCTTGGTAGAGATGTAAACATTCTAAAATTCTACTTCGGACAAAAATCAGCACAAAAAATAAAGAAATTCTAAAAATCCATGTAAGTTTTGTAGAAGATTACTAGTATTAATAATCTTAGAATGTATGTCATAAGTTAAGTTCATATGTATACTTAACTCAGAGATTTCTTAATGATTTGTCTTAGTTTTATTTAATACATACCTTTCGGACCTTTAATGAGCTTTATTTCCATTATTTTTTCTGATACTGGTTTTCGTCTTTTTACATACAAACGTACGATAGACCCTGCTTCTTTCAATGCTTCAACTGCTTTGCTATGTGTTACATCACGAACATCTACTTCGTTTACTCGCAATATACAGTCATTGACCCTGAGAAAAAAAATTAAATGTTAAAGATAAAAATTAAACATTAGAAAACTTAAATATTGACTTTACACTTGGCCTGTTTTTTGTTATTTTCATTTTTAAGATAAAAGTAATTATTTACTTCAGAAAGCACAAATGAAGAAACTGCATATTAAATTCCAATGTATCAAATACCAAAATAAATACACTCAAACATTTCCCAAGGGCCAGCAAAAGGAGCAGAAGAAACAGTACAAATAACAAATTACAGAAAAATATTAAATAATAATTAAAGCTACCATTTGTGCTTATTATGTGTAAGCATTAAGATATACTTTATAAAAATAGCAAATACTTACTTAGCGCTAACCACACGGAAGGTATTTCCTTAGTAAGGTACTTGCTTCCTTACAACAATCTATAGATTGTAGATAGATATTTTTAACCCTATTTTACAGCTGAAGAAACTGAGGCACCTAGAATTTAAATAACTTTCCCAAGGCCACCCAGATAATAAGTGACAGAGGTATGATTCAAAGAAAATTCAGGTTCAATAAGGTCATAGAGACAAGTGTCAAAACTGAGTTTAATTCATTGATTTATCCAACAATAAATTTTTGAGTGCCTTTTCCAACCTAGATACTAGACTTAAAACAATGAAGTTATTTCTTGAAATTTATATAAAGATCAGTTCACTTAATTAAAAGGTTTCTTATGGAATTAGCTTACCATAATTTGACATGATATTATTTTGTTTTTTTAAAGTTTGAGTTGTTTCTAGTCCTAACCTTTCAACTGCATAGTATTTCATTAGAAAAACAGATAGTCATCTCAAATTGGGCAGGAAGGGGGAGTAAAACATAATTAAAATATTAAAACTGGTCCTGACAAGCTTCTATATATAATTAACTTTCTTTAGAGGAGAGAAATCCTATACCCAAAGACAGTGATACTCTTACAATTAGTCCTACAGGTATGTTCTTCAGTGAAACAAAGGGAACATACTAATTTTCACATAACCAGCACACATAAAAGGCCAGTAACAGAATTAGGAAGTAAATGTCTACACTTACATGAATAGTTAAATTATTAATTTTTATATCTAATTAACTTAATATACCACCTGTCATATCCAGTGAGAAGCTAAGTTTAGAAACTGAAGAGCTGCATAAGGTACCAATAATCTTAAAATGAGATGCTGTTTTTAACAGACCATATAAAATCCTTAGTCCTAAAACTTCAGGCTGTCACTAAACATATACATGTGTATGAAACAACAAACAGGCAAATAGGAAAAGTACTATAATTTATGGGCCAAGGAAGCAACAAAGTTTGCAAAAGACATCTCCAAAATGAAACACTAAATTTAAATAAAACACTAATGTTATTTTCATCATTCAATTAAGAAAATATATTATTTTTTTAAAAGTTGCATAGATTTTGTGGTACCAGATATAACTCAGGTATGTATGTTTGTATCTCAAATAAGTTTATACACATCTTTCCTGACCAGAAAAGAAATGGAAAGTATTTTGTGAATGTATTTGAAAATACAATTATGATTTCTAGAAATATGTTCATAAACACTTAAACCATCAAATTTATTATTCAAAATGTTACATCTGTCTAGGATAAAACTGAATTCCTAAATGAAAAGAGGGAAACAATGCTTAGAGCAATATTATCTCATTCATTCATTTGAATGCTGTTTGAGCACCTATCCTATATTAGTTATTATGACAGTGTTTCTTATTTGTATTTATCTGTTGCCCAGTTTGTTTCAAGAAAAATATGCAAAGTGGATTCAGCATCACAATATAAAGTGCAAAACATACCGCAATCTTCCATCTTGGGCAGCTGCTCCCCCGGTGATAATTTTGGTAATGAAAATACTTGAGTCATCTCCAATGTGTGGGTTGTCTGTACCTCCTGCAATGCTGAAACCAAGCCCTGAATTTCCCTGAGGATGGAGGAAAAAAATTTGAGACTGAATAAGATTTGTCTTTATGGATAGGCTCCTGTAATTACAGGACCTAGAAACTGTATTAACATAGGGAACATGACATATAAAGGTATATGTATGTGTAAAATGAAGATTCTAAATTAAATGGACATACTTTTAACATAAGGAAAGTTCTTTCAGAGGAATTACTGCTGAGTATGTGAGGTTGAAGAAAAGGTATTGAGTACTTTTGAAGTCTAGTCTGCAGTTCTTTCTTTAAACATATATGCAATTTGTCCTTGGATTAATTGTCCATCTGCAGAGGTGTCACTATAAGTCTTTTTCTTTTAGACTGTACCTTAGCCATGTGTGGTAGAGCAAATATCTCTTAAGAGACAGATGCTGAAGTGATCTTTCTGCTGCTATTATTTCTGAGTAGGTAAAACCAATATATTATTTCAGCCTTTTAAAAAAAGAGGTAAGGGTGGTGCTTTTCTTTTGTTAATTTTCCATCAGCTTATTTTAAAACAACCAAATTGTAGCTGCTAAGTAATAGCTGCCATCGATCCTTGACATGTTTAACTAATATACCTGAATAGCAAAGGCTTGTTTAAAACATGAGTCAGGAATCTCGCTCTGTTGCCCAGGCTAGAGTGCACTGATGTCATCATAGCTCACTGCAACCTCAAACTCCTGGGCTCAAGTGATCCTCCTGCCTCAGCCTCTTGAGTAGCTGAGACTACAGGCACATGCCACCACACTGGGCTAATTTTTAAATTTTTTGTAGAGATGGGCTCTCTGTTCAGGCTAGTATTGAACTGCTGGCCTCGAGTGATTCTGTCTCAGCCTCCCAAAGTGCTGGGATTACAGGTGTGAGCCACCATGTCCAGCCAAGGCATTTTTTTTTTAATACTGAAAGCTCAACCTAAGAACTTAACATTGGTGAACCCTCTCGATACCAAAGTAAATTTTGCCAAAACATCTCTACGTTTTGCTTGTTTTACAAACAGGAGACACTGGATTTCTAAATAATATTTTCTTCACAGAAAGGGTTCTACTGCTACAACAAGTCTTTAAAAACAATTGATTTAGGCAATGGTATTAAAAAATGTTTATTTTTGCAAGTATATTCTCACTCTGGATTTCAGGCAATGCAAGCAAGTGGATATATCTGGACCTATTATTTACCTGTTAGTATTAAATAGCTTGAACACCCACTCTACCATGATTTCTCTTAAAATTTTATTTTAATAAAAAATGTTTTTCAACCTAAACTCCTCAAGAGTTACTAGAATCTCAACAACAGACTGTGGAGGGATAACCAAGTTACTTATGTACTTAAGTTTCTCAGCCATTGAAAATGCAATGCATAGTCTTGACTAAAAGAAATTAAGAAGTCACCGGGAAAGGATGAAAATGAATAAAAATAAAAATTCAGGAGATGTCACAAAATATCATACTAAAATATGTACAATACGTTAATACTGTGCTTACTTGAATGTTAGCCAGGCATCCACCTAACTTGAGTAGGTGACCTGACTTTAGGTTGTAGGCAATAAAATCTATTATACATGTAATAGACCCTCTGAATTCTATTTATTTTTCTCAGAGTCTATTCTGGCTTCAAACATAAATAAATCTAATCTAGGATTTCAGTGTTAAATATATATTCATTCACTTAGAAAATTTACTTGTGTAGAACACTAAATTTCCATAAAATGCTAGCCAGACAAGGTGGTATTACTAAAATAGAGTATAAATTAAATGCAGATTTTTTTTTTTTTTTAAAGAGATGGGGTCTTGCTCTGTCACCCAGGCTGAAGTATAGTGGTGTGATCATTACTCACTACAGCCTCAAATTCCTGGGCCTAAGCAATCCTTCTGCCCCAAGAAGCTGGGACTACAGGCATGCACCATTACGACTGGTTTATTCTTTAAAATTTTTCAAAAAACAGGGTCTGGCTATGTTGCCCAGGCTGGTATTGAATTCGTGGCCTCAAGCAATCCTCCCACTTCAGCCTCCTGAGTTGCTGGGATTACAGGCATGAGCCCCCTCACCCAGCTCCTGAATGTAGATATTTTAAGGGGAAAATATATCTCAAGAAAATTTACATATCTAGATGGCACCCTTAAGTTATTTTCTAATTGGGAGAATGCATGATAATAAGTTTTTAATATGGTCTTGTCCATTAGAACTATGGTTATTTTGCTAGGAAAGAAAATTGAGACAATGCCTAGTATAGTAAATACCTATTTAAAATGATTATTTTATTATTATAAGCATATAAATAGTAAAAACAAAATTAAAAAACAAGAAAAACTATCACAGTCTAGAAGAATCTAAGAAGACATGTTAACTAAATGAAATGTGGTAGCCTGGATGGGACTCTGGAAGAGAAAAACATAAAAACTAATGGAATCTGAATGTAGACTTCAGTTTATAATATATTAATATTAGTTCATTAGCTGAAACAAATTTACTCTAGTAATGAGTCCAAGGTAAATGGAAACTCTTTGGACTATTTTTTATAACTTTTCTATAAACCTAAAACTATTTTAAAATAAAAAGTTTATTTAAAAAATAATGTTACTAAAGAAAAGGAATGTGTTCTGAAAATATCACGGCTAATTTTACAATCCGTGAACTTAGAAAATGCTCCATGGTTCTGTTTTTGAAAGATCTTCTCCCTTAGAATCTGTATTTAATAGTATATTTAAAAGTTCTTTAAAACAACAGATTAAGATAATTAATAGTTTTTACCCTTTCAAGTGTGATTTCTTCATATTCATAATCTGCATCAGTGCCATTAACCTAATGGGGGAAAAGAGAAGTAGCTCAGAAATCAGAGTGTAAAATCAAAAACAGCAAGACAAGTTTTGCATGATTCATTAATGAAAACCTGTTAAATGTGACAGTAATCAAATAAAATAGCTTCATTTTAATAATTCTGGGCAAGAATTTTAAGGAATAGAAGAGTACAAATATTATTAATGAGTTGACATTCATGGTATCATGACTCTTAAATATAAGAAGGGAACATGCAGCTTTTAATATTTTTGAACTCGGACTACATTCTCTGCCTTGATCCACACATCTAATTAGTTGCCACCTCTTCCTGGTTTGAATACTTCAATTTTTATGAAAACCATCACCTCTTCATTCTCATTTCTATTACCTTGATTTAGGCCTTTGTGAAACCTCCTCTGGAATACTGCCAATGCTCAGTATTGGAAGTATTGGCAATGAATACTCAATTGCTTAGATTAGTATTCCCCAGTGCCCAAATCAGTCCCTGTGTTTTCGTAAACTCTTCTTTCCTAGAAATATCCAAACTCTATAGCTTGGTAATCAAAGGTCTATACGGACTGACTCCAATCTACTGCTCACCTTCATTTCTTACCTCTTCATATGCCTTATATGTCACCTAATTTGAATGACTTGTTCTTTCCATTACATATCCTACAATTTCCCACCTCTACATCCGGAACTCTTGTGCTTCCTCTGTCACAAATTTCACTTACAAATTTTATGTCCAAATGAGATTCACCATTCAAGATCTTACTCACATCTTAGAGATAAGGCACATTCTTTTATTCCCTATTCTCTCTTGAAAGAAGAAACCCCCACAATGAGGGTGACTGGTGAAGGGTAAGGAGCCCTTGGAATCAGATCAACCCAAGTTGGAATCCTTGCTTTAAAATTTCTAGTGATAAGAGGCTGGGCATAATACTCAATCTAAGTCAAACGGAGTTTTTGATAAATGATATTTCTGAAGATGCCCTAGATCTTCCATCCCACATGCTCTTTTGCAGTATGCCTAAATCGCCCTGCCATCAAGAGGTGGATGGAGTCTAATTCCCCTTCCCTTACATCTAGGTAAGCCCTGTGACTACCTTTGATTTAAAAAAAAAAAAAAAAAAAAAAAAAAGTGACACAAATGATGCTGTGTGGATTCTGAGGCTAGGTCATATGATGCCTTGCAGTGGGTTTGCCCTTATCTTAAAATGCATTTTCATAGAACCCAGCAGCTATAATGTGAGGAGAACTCAAATAGCCTATACAGGCAGATCCAAATGAAGGAAAACCAATGCCTTTGGCTAAAAGCCCCAGCTTCACTCCTAGCCAGCAGTCAGCACCAGTTGTCAGCGACACGAATAAGGCTATCTGGACCTTCCAGCCTTTTCCAGTGCCCCACCCAGCACCATGTAAAGCCTAACTATCCAATTAACCCAGAAAATCATGGGAAATAATGAACTATTGTTCTTTTAAGCCACTACGTTTCAGGATATTTTGTCATGCAATGATACATAACCACAACAGAAATAACATAACTACAACAGAAATAATGATATCTACACTTCGCTTTCTTTACCATACCATAAAGAACTAACACTTAATTCAGGTCTAAAATAGGGGCTAGGAGTTTTCTCCTTCAGGGCTTTTGAAACCCATCTCTACTACCCTTTTAGGTTCTTAATTCTTGTGGCTCTCATGGATTCAAACTCAATTATGACTTTATTTCCTCTTCTTTCTCACCTAAAGACATTTGCCTCTTATTTTAGGGATGATATGTTACAAAAGCACTTTTATATGTACTTTTAACTTTTTAATTGTAGGAAAATGTAAATAATTTACCATCTTTACCATTTTAAAGTGTATAGTTCAGTGGCATTTACATATATATATTTTCTAGTAACACAAGTTGTAAAATACATTTCCATTCCTTTGGATTTTGCATATGACAGTTTTGCATCAGTCACTGCAGGTAGATTAAGGAAGCTTTGTTTTGTGTTTTCTTTTTTAAACATGCATTCAACTAGATATGATTCAGAATAGATTAGCACTTCCTTTTTTATCATTACAGTTAGCTAAAAGGTTGCCTGGCAGTCCACAAAGCAGGATTTGCTTTAAGATCAACCCACAGAATTAGCTGGAAACTAACAGCACTGGGACCTGCTGGGCCAGGATGTAGTCGTGTTTAGCCAAGTGTCTAGAGCATTAAGAAAAAAGTCCTGGTTGGAGGCACAAGGCCTGTAGCACTAGCTGCAGAACCTCAACGATGTGACTGCATAGCTCCATTCTCAAACATTTGCAGGGTGATAACCACTGAGGGAGCACATAGCTATAGCTGGGTGTTCCTGGGGTCTGGTAGGTGGGCACAGTGACTGGGTGGGGGGCAACAGGAGTTGGGGAGTGAGCAGTCAGCAGGGTACTTACTGACATGGCCATAATGGTCCTAGCAACCATGCCATGGTGACTGGGAGGAGGGAGCAGGGTACATCACGGCATGCTGCACCACCGTGGTGTGGTGAATGACATGATGGGTGATGGGTGGTAGGTGGGGTTTCCACATACAGCAGCTGTGTTTAGTATGTGACTTGCTGTGTGTATGGGCTTTACTGGGGGTTGGCATTTCACAGAGTTCATGGCAGTAGGGTTGGGCCCCACTGGTAGGGAACAGGACACTTTGTAAGGCATGTGGGGAGCGTAACCTTTTGGAGGGGTAAGATTTGCTCCCGGGTACACGTTAGGAGAATAGGCAGGAGCTGCTGCTGCATAGCCCATGGGGAAACAAGCTGGATAACCAATTCCTTTGGCATTTGCATAGGGAACTCCAGGAGATCTAGGGCTATAAACATGATTCATGATTCCAAGAACACACCCGCAGCCTGGGCCTCAGCGACCAGCCCATGCCTGCCCATGGCAGGGTCGACCATGGGGCGAGATGAGGGGTCAGAGCTGCATATGCCTGATCTGATGTGAGGCTGAGCCACAAAGCACGGCCTTTCCGCAGCCCTCGCTTCCCACCGACCTACATATATTTTAAATCTATCATTTCTATGATATGTATCTAGAGTATAGGAGAGTTACACATGTGCATATCCTGCCAACTTGACTGGAAGTCCCTTTGTTATGAGTAAAAATAAAGTTCAATATTTGTATCATCTTTAACCTTTCTTACTTAGATTTACTAGAAGTCTGTCAGTCTTTTTTTTCTTCTTTTTTATTTCAGCATATTATAGGGGTACAAATGTTTAGGTTACATATATTGCCCTTGCCCCACCCGAGTCAGAGCTTCAAGCGTGTCCATCCCCCAGACGGGACTCACCGCACCCATTAGGTGTGTATATACCCATCCCGTTCTCCCCTGCTATCTGCCCAATACCCGAAGAATGTTATTACTATATGTGCACTTAAGCGTTGATCAGTTAAAACCAATTTGATGGTGAGTACATGTGGTGCTTATTTTTCCAATCTTGGGATACTTCACTTAGTAGAATGGGTTCCAGCTCTATCCAGGATAATACAAGAGGTGCTTTATCACCACTGTTTTTTGTGGCTGAATAGAACTCCGTGGTATACATATACCACATTTTATTAATCCACTCATGTATTGATGGGCACTTGGGTTGTTTCCACATCTTTGCGATTGTGAATTGGGCTGCTAAAAACATTCTAGTGCAGATGTCTTTTACAGAATGTCTTTAGTTCTTTTGGGTAGATGCCCAGTAATGCGATTGCTGGATCAAATGGTAGTTCTACTTGTATGTCTTTGAGGTATCTACATATTGCTTTCCACGGAGGTTGTACTAGATATAAAATCATCCTCACAAAGCCATCTAATCTTTCACAAGGCAGACAAAAAACATACACTGGGGAAAAGAATCCTTATTCAATAAATGGTACTGGGAAAACTGGATAGCCACATGTAGAAGACTGAAACAGGATCCGCACCTCTCACAAAAATCACCTCACGGTGGATAACAGACTTAAACCTAAGGCATGAAACTATAAGAATTCTAGAAGAAAATGTTGGAAAAACTCTTATAGACATTGGCCTAGGCAAAGAATTTATGAAGAAGACCCCAAAGGCAATCACAGCAACAATTAAAATAAATAAATGAGACCTGATCAAATTAAAAAGCTTCTGCATAGCAAAGGAAACTATCACGAGAGCAAACAGATACAACCTACAGAATGGGAGAAAATATTCGCATGTTACACATCCAATAAAGGGCTGATAACTAGAATCTATATAGAAATCAGGAAAATCAGCAAGAAAAAATCAAACCCTATCAAAAAGTGGGCAAAGGACATGAACAGAAACTTTTCAAAAGAAGACAGACTAATGGCTAACAAACACATGAAAAAATGCTCAACATCTCTAATCATCAGGGAAATGCAAATCAAAACCACAATGAGATATCACTTATTTCCAGTGAGAATGGCCTTTATCAAAAAGTCCCAAAACAATTAATGTTGGCACCAGCACTCATACACTGCTGGTGGGACTGCAAACAAGTATCAGTCTTTATCAAAGTAGTTTTGATACTGTTGATAAATTTATTATATTTCATGCTATTACTTCTTGCTTTAATTTTTAACAATTCCTTATTCTTTCTTTAGATTTTTTATGAAAGCTTTTTGAGTTGAATGCTCAATTCCTTTATGCTCTTTTCTGTTTTTAAAAATCTCCATTAAAATTCATAAATTTTCCTTGGCATATGGATTAGGTCAAAACCCACAATTGTTAAGCTGGACTTCATTTTTGTTCATTTGTTTATTTCTAAAAGTCTAAAATTTTGTTATGGAAAACATTTCCAAATGAGTGTGCTTATGAGGCCCATCTGGTGTTAACATATAAAATTTTGGTATTGTGGTCTTACGATTTCTGCCTTAAGGAATTTGAGATTTTCACCATTAAGTCTCCTCACAAGGTAGGTACTTAGTAAGTGTTCCTGGTGCTTAATTTAATGTCAAGTCATAATGTAGGCTTCCAGGTAGCATAGAGTGAGGTTTTCAGGTAGCACAGAGTGATTTTAAAGAGGTGTAATGTGAGAAGGCCATACAGATCCCCTAGTAACTATTAATCAATCTTCAATAATTTGAAACTGACAATTTCAGATACAGAGACAATTCAGTAATATTAACCACCTTCACACTGGGCTTCTAAAGACAAAGAGTACATTATCAGAAACAATTTTGTGTGTGGCGGGAATATTTAAAATCTATTCTCAGCCATTTTCTAGTATACAGCACATTGTTAACTTTAGTTGTCATGTTATACAACGTATCTCCTGAAGTTATTCCTAACTGAAATTTTGTATCCTTTGAGCAACATCTCCCCAATTTCTGCCCTTAACCTCAGCCCCTGGTAATCACCATTCTACTCTCTGCTTCTTTTAGTTTGACTTTTTTAGATTCCACATATAAGTGAAATCATGTACTATTTGTCCTTCTGTGCCTGGCTTATTTCACTTAACATAATGTCCTTCAGTTTCATCCATGTTGTTGCAAATGACATGATTTCCTTCTTTTTAAAGGCCAGATAGTATTCCACTGTGTATGTATACCACATTTTCTCTATCCATTCATCCACCAATACACACTTTGGTTGTTTCCATATCTTGGTGATCTTGAATAATGCTGCAATGAACACTGGAGTGTACACAGCTTTTTGATATATTGATTTCATTTCCTTTGGGTATATACACCCAGAAGTGGGATTGATGGATCATACAATAGCTCTATTTTTAATTTTTTGAGGAACTTCCATTCTGTTTTTCATAATTGCTATACTAATTTACATTCCCACCAACAGTATACAAAGGTTCCCTTTTCTCATACCATTGCCAACAATTATCTCTTGCCTTTTTGATAACAGCCATCCTAATGGGTGTGAAGTAATGATCATTGTGGTTTTAATCTGCATTTCCCTGATTTTTCATATTCCCATTGGCCATTTTGTATGTCTTTTTTTGAAAAATGTCTTTTCAGGTCCTTTGTCCAGTTTTTAATTGGGTTATTTCTTTTCTTGCTATTGATTTATTTGAGTTCCTTATATATTTTAAATATTATACCCTTATCAGATTTCTCGTTCACAAATATTTTTTCCCATTCTGTAGGATGTCTCTGCACTCTGCTGATTGTTGCCTTTGTTGTGTAGAAGCTTGATGCAATCCCATTTGTCTATTTTTGTTTTTGTTGCCCATCCTTTTGGGTGCCAAAAAAATCTTTGCCCAGTCCAGTGTCAAGAAGCTTCCCCCCTACTTTTACAGTTTCAGTTCTTAACATTTAAGTCCTCAATCCATTTTAAGTTGATTTTTGCATATAGGGTGAGATAAGGGTCCAACTTCATCCTCCTGCGTGTGAATATCCAGTTATCCTACCATTGTTTATTAAAGAAACTGTCTTTTCCCCAATGTGTGTTCTTGGTATCTTATAAAGATCAGTTTTTCATAAATGTGTGGACTTATTTCTGGGTTCTCTGTTCTATTCCATTAGTCTATTTGTCTGTTTTTGTGCTAGCGTCAAGCCTGTTTTGATTACTGTAGTTGTTTGTTCATTCGTTTGTTTGTTTCAGGGACAGGATCTCACTCTGTTGCCCAGGCTAGAGTTCAGTGTCATCATAGCTCACTGCAACCTCAGACTCCTGGGTTCAAGCAATCCTCCTATCTCAGCCTCCCAAGGTAGCTGGGACTACAGTTACATGCCACCAGGCACAGCTAATTCTTCTATTTTGTAGAGATGGGGTTTCGCTATGTTGCTCCGGCTGGTCTTGGACTCCTGGCCTCAAGCAATATTCCTACCTTGATGTCTCAAAATGCTGGGATTACAGGTATTAGCCACTGTGCCTGGCCAGATTACTATAGCTTTGAAGGAGATTTTGAGATCAAGCAGTGTGTTGCCTTAACCTTTGTTCTTTCTGTACCAGATTGCTTTGGATATTGGAGGTCTTTTACGGTTTCATAAGAATTTTAGGAGTGTATTTTCTATTCCTTTGTCAGGTATTACTGGAATTTTGACAGGGGTTGTACTGAATCCATAGATCGCTTTGGGTAGTGTGGACATTTTAACAATATTAATTTTTCCAAAACAGGAACATGGGATAGCGTTCCATTTATCTGTGTCTTCTTCAATTTCTTTCATCATTGTTTTATAGTTTTCAGTGTATAGATCTTTTATCTCTTTGGTTAAATTTATTCCTATTTTATTTTTATTTTTTTGGTGCTATTATAAATGGCATCAAACGAAAGAGGAGACATTACAACACATACCACAAAAATACAAAGGATAAGAGACTACCATAAACAATTAAATGTCAACAAATTGGATAACTTAGAAGAAATAGATAAATTTCTAGAAACATAAACTTACCTAGACTGAATTTTGAAGAAACAGACAATCTGAACAGACCAACAGTGAGTTAAGGAGATAGAATCAATAATCAAAAATCTCCCATCAAAAAAAGCCCAGGGTGTGATGGTTCACGACTGAATTCTACCAAACATTTAAAGAAGAAATAATACTAATTCTTCTCAAACTCTTCCAAAAAATTGAAGAGGAAATTCCAAACTCTCTCAAACTCTTCCAAACTCGTTTTACGAGGCCGACATTACCCTGATATCAAAGCCAGAGAAGCACACTACAAGAAAATTATAGGCCAATATCTTTGATGAACACAGATTCAAAAATCCTCAACAAAATACTAGGCAAACTGAATTCAAAGCACATTAAAAGGATCATTTACTATGATCAAGTGAGATTTAGCCCCAGGTGGTAAAAACGATTCAACTTATGAACATTAATGAATGTGATCCACCACATCAACAGAATGGAATTTAAATATTAAACTTTACTGAATTTTAATCAATTTAAACAGCAGTATGGGGCTAGTGGCTACTTTACTGGATGGTGCAACTCTAGCTGAATCATTTCAGTAACTCCAACTCTACCTCTCCAAAACAAAGACACACATTCTCTCTTTCTTTTTCTGTCTCCCTCTTCTCCCCTCACTCCTCTTTTTGTGGCTTATGATAGTTATTATACTAAATTTACAGATTAGTTTGCGGAAAATGAAGGTCTTTACATTATCTTCCTGCTCAGCAACATAATCTGTTCTCTACTTAAATATTGTTACATGCTACTCAGTAAAATTTTATAGATTTCTTACTACACACTCTATACATTTCCTTTTTAGCTGATTGCTAGGTATTTCACATTTTTGTTAATACAATTAATGTACTCATGTTCCCAACTGGTTGCTGCTAGTATAATGGAATACCATTTACTGGTTACCTTTTATATTGTACAATTTTTTTCTTTTTAATATAATTGACTTTAATTATAGGTATATACAGGCCATAAAGAAGTAGAGAAAAATTTATAACACAGATATCTTCAGTCTCTCATTGGCCCAAGGATTTTATTTTTCATTTTACGATCAGCCAACACTAACATTTTGAAATAAGACAAATCCTATTACATGAAAGGTATAAGATTTGCCCAAGGGAAGATAAAAAGAAGCCTAATTTATTAATTCCCTATTCCTTTTAATGTCTAGGTTCAATTCAGTAATAACTTTCTAACTATAGAGTAATATATCAAAATCCAAGATTTTATCTATCAATATTCGCATAATCTCAGGCAATTAAAAACCCCAAACCCTGTATCATCACAAAGTAAGAATCTAAAAACAAAAAAGTATTAGAAAAAAGAAAATGTTCTTCCTAATACAAATTAACATAATTAAATACAAAGTAATAACTCTCCAAGAGTTTAAAGTTTTTCCTAAATAATGGATTTCTGTTGACCATAGAATACTGTAGTTATAAATTACATTATATGTGGAAAAACTGAAGATTTTATTATATAACAAGGCTACCAAAGTCCAACTGAATGAATTTTCCTAACCTTCAGTCTTCATGGATTGTCTCAGTGAAATAAAGAGAGGGGAATGGATGGGAACTTTTTCAACACCTTACTTCATTTCTTTCTCTTTACTGGAACTAGTAAGAACTCTAGAATTTTTGTCTTTAATTTTGCCTTTCCTTAATGTTTTTACTATTTTAGGATAGAACAGGGATGAATGGAGAGAGAATCAAACTCAATGTCAATGAAACTATAGTATCAGTTAATACTCAAAATTAAGTATAATACATCATACTTAATGGCAAGACTGAAAGCTTTTTCCTAAGGATCAGGAACAAAACAAGGATGTTTGCTCTCACCACTTCTATTAAATATTGTAATGGAGGTTCTAGCCAGGGCAACTAGGCAAGAAAGAGATAAAAAAGGCATCCAGATTGAAAAGGAAGAAATAAAACTGTCTCTATTTTCTGATGACATGATATTGTACATAGAAAATACAAAAGAATCTACATTAAAAAACTATTGAGGCTAATAAGTGAGTTCAACATGGTTGCAGGACAAAAGATAAACACCTAAAAGTCAATTAAATTTCCACACAAGCAATAAAAAAATCCAAAAATAAAATTAAGAAAGCAATTCCATTTACAATAACATCACAAGAAAAACAAATACTTAACATTGCTGAAAGGAATTAAAGAAATAAACCTATCTATTTACAATTAATTGATTTTCTTTTCTTTTTTTTTTGAGACAGAGTCTCACTCTCTTGCCTGGGCTAGAGTGCCGTGGCATCAGCCTAGCTCACAGCAACCTCAAACTCCTGGGCTCAAGTGATCCTCCGACCTCAGCCTCCCGGGTAGCTGGGACTACAGGCATGTGCCTCCATGCCCGGCTAATTTTTTCTATGTATTTTTAGTTGTTCAGCTAATTTCTTTCTATTTTTAGTAGAGACAGGGTCTCGCTCTTGCTCAGGCTGGTCTCGAACTCCTGAACTCAAGCAATCCTCCCACCTTGGCCTCCCAGAGTGCTAGGATTACAGGCGTGAGCTACTGTGCCTGGCCAATTAATTCATTTTCTACAAGGGTGCCAAGATCATTCAATATGGAAAAATAGTCTTTCCAACAAATGGTGATAGGCAAACTGGATATCCACACACAAAACAATGAAGCTGGATCTCTACCTCACACTATACAAAAATTAACTCAAAATGAATAAAAGGAAGAGCTAAAACTATAAAACTCTTAGATGAAAACTTAAGTGTAAAACTTTGTGAGGTTGGAGTAGGCAATGGTTTCTTACATACAATACAAAAAGTGACAAAAGAAAAAATATATAAACTGTACTTTTGTGTTTCAGAGGAAATTATCAAGAAAGTGAAAATATATAATCTATAGAATGGGAGGAAACTTTTGCAAAACATATCTGATAAAGAACCTGTATCCAGAATATATAAAGAACTCCTTCAAAAGCACTAATAAGAAACAAATAATCCAATTAAAACAGTCAAGTGATCTAAACTGACATTTCTCCTAAGAAGATACGCAAATGGCTAACAAACATGAAAAAATGTTCAACTTCATTGGTCATTAGAGAAATACCAATTAAAGCCACAATGAGCTATCACTTCTTACCAACTAGGATGGCTATAATCAAAAAGATCATATCATCATTTGGTAAGGAATAACAAGATTGCTGATGATGTGGAGAAACTGGAAACCTCTTACATTGCTGATGGGAAGGTAAAATGGTACAGTGACCTTGGAAAACAGTTTGGCAGCTCCCTGACAGATTAAACAGAGTTATCACATGACCCAGCAATTCCTTTCCTAGGAATACACGCAAAAGAAATGAAAATATATGTCCATACAAAATCTGTGATGATACTCATATCAGCATTATTCATAATTTACTATGAATAACTCCACAATTCAAATTTACATCAACTGATGAGTAGGTACACAAAATGTAGTATATCTGTACAACAGAGTATTTTTTGGCAATAAAAAGGAATGGATTACTGAGATATGTCTCAACATGGATGAACCTTGGAAACATTATGCTAGATGAAAGAAGCCAAGATACAAAAGTCCACATATTGTATAATTCTATTTATAAGAAAGGTTCAGAATAAACAAATCCATAGTTACTTTAAGTAGATTAGTGGTTGCCAGGTGCTGGGTGTAGAGCAGAATGGGAAGTGATTGCTAATGGGCAAAGGATTTCTTTATGGGGTGATAAAAATGTTCTGGAATTACAAAGTGGTGATGATGGCACAAAGCTGGGAATAAACTAAAAATCACTGAATTGTATACTTTAAAAGGGTGTACTTTGTGGTATGTGAATATTTTAAGATAAAATTTTTTTAAGGCGAAAAGGTAGAAAAAGGTGAGTAATAACATAAACTCAAATAAAACGACTTAGTACGTTTTAGACATTATGTTATCAAAAGATGAAAGTATTAATATACTGTGCTGGTGACAGTATGGGGTAAAATTATGTTGATATATTTTTGTTAAAGTATAAATGAGTAAAACTTTGTGAAATGCAATTTGGCAATAATGATCAAATCTAAAAATTAACATACTTATTAAGCAATTCTATTTATATGAATATATTCTAATTATGTACAATCGGCCCTCCATAACTGCGGGTTCCACATCCAACCACTGGATGGAAAACATATGGGGGCAAAAAACCAATTAAAAAAAAAACAACATAACATAATACACATAAAAATATAGTATAACTACTTATGTAACATTTATATTATATTAGGTATTACAAGTAATCTAGAGATGATTTAAAATATATGGGAGGATGTACATGGGTTATATGCAAATACTAGATAATTTTATATAAGAGACTTGAGCATCTGTGGGTTTTGGTATCCATGGGACTCCTGGAACCAGTCCCCCTGTGGATACTGAGGGATGGCTGTACTTACATATAAACACAAAAATATCTATAAAATTATCACTAGGGCATTAATATTAAATGGTAAAAGTCTGGAGACAACACTTAGATACATCTGCATATGCACAATGTGTATAAGGACATATATGAAATTACTAACACTTTTTGCTTTAGGCAAGGGTAACTGGATGATTGACAGGAGTGGAAGATGGATTTGCTTTTCACTGGATATCTTTTTGCATCTTTTGAATTTCGTACTATGTATATGCATTAGCTTTTCAATTAATGACTTAATTTTGGCAAGTGTAAGGACTGTAGCCAGAAAAAAATGTGTTCTAAGGTAGCAACTGCAATTTTTTTTATGTTTATTCATCAATACATAGAAAGTATTAAGTGATCAGGGAATTAACAATGGGATAAGAAATAAGTTTAAAAACCATTCTGGAATATATTTTAATATATTCAGAATGAAATTCCTCAGTCTCTTAAAAGCCTAAAGTTGTTTTACCCAAACAAAACACATTGTTTTTGCCTATATGCTGCCAGAGCCACAGAGAACAGTTATTAACTGCTACTGTTTGGATGTTTGTCCCCTAAAACTCATGTTGAAATTTGATCCCCAATGTTGGAGGAGGAGCCTAATGGGAGGTGTCTAGATCATGGGGACAGATCTCTCACAAATGGACTGGTATCATCCTCATAGTAATGAATGAGCTCTCGCTCTATTAGCTCCCATGAGAGGTGATAGTTAAAAAGAGTCTGCACCTCCTAGCTCTCTCTTGCTTCCTCTCTCACCATGTGATCTCTGCATATGCTGGCTCCCCTTCAACTTTTGATATAAATGGAAGCATCCTGAGGTTTTCACCAAAGGCCCAATTTTTGAGCCAGCAGAATTGTGAGCCAAATAAACCTCTTTTCTTTATAAATTATCCAGCCTCAAGTATTCTTTTATAGCAACAATAAATGAACAAAGACAACATTTCACATGGTGTTCTTTTAAGTATGATAAAGTACTTTGATAAAGCACCCTTTGATAAATCTTGCTTGAGGAATTGGAATTTAACTTATGTCCTTATATACAGAAAAGGGTTAATGTTTCAGGCCTGCTACTGCTACTATCTCTAAAAAGGCCTGCTTTCAAGGTTGAGTCTTAGCTGGGATCTGGGAACTTCGATTTTGGCAGTGTTCCTACCATTTCTGAACTTACAGGGTGGTTTATTGTGCCTAGACTTTGTAGAGACAAGACATTTTATGCTAAACATCTGCTTTCCTTTTGGGAGTCTGGAAATTTGGCATGTGCTAGACAGAGGGTGCCTATTTGACCAACTGGAAATAAAAAACCTGGGTGGTGAGTCCATTCCAGGCTTTCCTGGGCAGAAATATGGCATACATGGTGCTGTATTTTCATTGCTGGGGGGAAAAGTGCTATGTATGACCCTTCATGGAAAGAAGAAAGTATAAGGAAGTCTACACATAGATTCCTCTAAACATACAGCCTTACGATCTAACTGTGGATCCTTACTTACTATATAGCTACAATAAATTTTAGTCATGAATAAACTATATACTCAGTCTTGTGAGTCTCCAATCATGAAAATGGACTTGGAGACCCTAACATATCTTGCTAAGCAGGAAAAATATTTTTTCAATAATATGTTATATAAACTTGAAATTATAAAAGTTTTCTTTTTACTTTAAGTTTGTTGCTTGGTATGTTAATCTTGCTTTCAATTTGTAGACATTTCCCCTAAAATGCATGTGCATTTATTTTCTTTGTCAATATTATTATTTTCTATTAGTTCTCATATATTAATAATAACCTTTCAGCTGAAAGAGTATTAAAATAAAAACATTTAATCACTGACTACTCCACTATAGAAAACATACTTCAACAAAGAGAATAAATAAGGGAGAAATAAAAGTATGTGAAAAACATACTAACAAAAGTACAAATTCTGCTTGACTAAGTATTCTACATCAGTGTGAAAGATAATATCAAATGAAATGAAGAATCTGAAAAAAGGGTAGAACAGCTTTTTTGGTTTGGTAGTAAGTCTTATCTGAAGTTTTTCAAAAATCCCCAAATATCTGAAATACCCATATTGATATAAATACAAACAGAATATGAAGCCAAATAAAATGTTTTAAAGTACTAAGTGAAAATCAATTATAGTTCAAATAGGGGAGAAAAGGATTTTTACAGTCCGTAAAACTATGCACCATTTGAATAAAATAAAATACACTGGTATTCCTTCTATTTATTGAATGGGTACTACTTTTACATCTCCAAAGGTATTTTTCCTTTGGAGTGAAAATGTTAGATTAGATTCTGTTGTTCTGGCTATTTATCTTCAGGAGAAAGAGGGCTTCTTAACAAAGTAAGTTTAGAGAGAAGCACTAGTAAATTTAAGATTACAAAGTTATAACTAATTATTTTAATATACGAACACATACAAACCTGGTTACTAAAAATCTAGTCACTGAATTAGACTTGTAAATGACTTTTTGAATACATGGCACTGGTCAGAGATAGCCTTTAGTGAAAATTAGTCATCATAACTTCAAAATAAAACTATAAATATTTATTTTAAAATTTCTGCTTTATGTATGTATGGAAAAAAAAGGTAACCCAAACAGGACAGTAATGCTTCATTTACTACAGCAAGTAGATCTATAGTATATAGTTACAGAACATCTTAAGTAAAATGTATTGGAGAGAAAAATGCTGTGATCTTTGTACCTGTATCAAAAACTGAACAGGAAAAGCAGAATTATTTAAATGTGGGGAGGAAATGGAACTTACGTAAGTTGGTGTTTCCAAGCTTTCTGTGTTGATCAGTACTGGAGGAGGATTTGCCTTTAAAGAAAAAATTGTAAATATGTTAGCTTAACAAGTAAATCACATAACATATTAATGTTCACAAATGTTAGAAGCATATGAAAGACTTGCTACTTTTATGTTATAATGTTATATGAGCTTTTAATATGTTAAACAATGTATCTAGTTCCCAGTACCAAATGGAAAAAATTAGGTGTAAGCCGTTAGTTTTTGAGAAATCAATTGCTATTTCTGCTAAAACAGCCATATTTTCTTAAAATTTGCAAAGTAGTTCACTATAGCTTTCTAACAAAAATCCATAAATATTCTTTAGTATAACAACTCTTTCTAGGTTGCTTAAAAATCATGAGGACCCCGTAAAGATTCCAATCATTTTATCATCCAGGAAAAAAATTCTTCCCTACAGTGAATTGTGTTTGAACATGAAAAAGAAGTCCATTGCAGGAACAACTTGATTGCAAACTTTTAGAAACTTAGAAATATACTCTTAATGCAGAAGCCCTTGATTATTTTCACCTTCGATTATTGTTCTCCACTGTTATTCTAGACCACCCACAGAATAACAATGGTTTACAGCAAGAAAAACAAGTAGAATAACATACATCTAATTAAATTTGGATTTTAAAAAGTGTGGATTTCTGGTTAAGTTAAAAGATATTATGATGTAGATGAAACTAAAAAATAAATCACAATTAATACCAAATGAAAACCATATCAGAAGACTGATGTAATTCCCCCCCAAATTATTTCTTCTGCATATTTAAGATTATAAAAGTACAAAGGAAAACAACAGTTTTAGAGAATAACTATCCTTTAAACAAACTTTAGGAGATATGTTTGTAAACATCAACAGTTCTACTCCAATTAACTAGAGAATTACACATAAAAGCCATATGAAAACATTATAACACAATCATTTTCTTCTAAATATAGAGGCATTTTTATAAAGGTGAATATTCAAAGTCAAATGATACACTATTTTCAACAAAGTACTAGATTTGGATCATCATACAATAAAATGATAATATCATAAAGACAACACAGTTTCATGGTTTAAAAAATCATATAGTATGCATTCGGGTTACACAAAGCAGTAGGTAGGTAATACTTTGTTATATATAAATAGAACATTAACTACAGTAGTTTATATTCAGCCATACTATTCATTGAATATAACAGTCTACCTTTGAATGATTCAGTGAAAACCAACCTAATACACAAAAATTCTATGTGTAAGATTGTTATTTAAGCAAAGATACTCAACTTATAGACATTCGAGATTTTACAAGTATTTGAAATTATTCATTTCTCAATGGCATGCTGACATTACTCAAATTGGTAACATTTCACTTCACCAAACACATTAATGATACAACTTCACTGCTTAATAAGCTTCGCTGCTTATTCTGCTTAAGCAATTACAGAGGAGGGGGGCAAGAAAGAACAAGGCTATTTTAAGTTACAAAAGAAGTTACATTTTTCAAATACTATGGCAAGAAACCTTTTGTTTCCCTCTGACTAGTTATTATGAAACATGTAGTAGAAGAAGTTGGTTTTTATGAAAATATAATTTGTATCATAATTATTACAATGTTAGCTGCTTACCAGCACCAACTCATCATTGTATAAAAGTTACCTTTTGATTGTAATCATTTAAAAAGTCTTGCTAATATTGAAATATATACATAAGCAAAATGATATAAGGTGTTATGCTTATTTCAATATAAAACAATGAGAGGTTGAGAGGAGGGGTTATGGTTCAAATAAGAGTGCACATGGGTTGATGACTGCTGTAGCTTGTGATGGGCATACATGGAGTTCATTGCATTATTCTTGCTACATTTGAGTATTGTTTAAACTCTGCATAACAAAAAGTAAAGCAAAAAATCATAATAAGTACTCAGTTTGTAAGAGGTCAATAGCTAAGGCAGTTGTGAAATACTATGGATTAGGGGTGCAATTAAGAAATTAGCATTCAAACTACAAAACTTATTTTAACGTTTAAAGTTCATTGCAGAACAAAGACCAGTAAAAATGATTTATAATTTTGACTTAAAGGACACTAGATAAGTAATATATGTACAATAAGTTTATTTGTAGATTATCTCATAAATAAGATGAGTAAATAAATGATCATACCTGTAGGGCAACCTAGGGAATAAAAAACTTGAAATTGGACAAAAACCATGAATGTTCACATTAAGGATTAATCAAGAATTTCGATTTAAAAAAAATGTCAGGATGATACAAAAACCTAGCAATTTTTTTTTTTTTTTTGAAATAGGGTCTTACTCTATTGCCCTGTATAGAATGTAGTGACATCATTATAGCTTACTGCAACCTGAAATTCCTGGGCTCAAGTGATCCTTTTGCCGCAGTCTGGGACTACAGGCACGTGCTACCACACTTGGTTAATTTTTCTATTTTTTGTAGAGACGGGGTCTCACTCTTGCTCAGGTTGGTCTCTAACTCCTGACCTCAAGTGATCCTCCTGCCTCAGCCTCCCAAAGTGCTAGGATTACAGGCATTGGACCACTGTGCCTGGCCAATCCTAGCAATTTGGAAAAGATATATCACAAAAAATGGTCCAAAATAAGAGGCGATAGAAAGAAATGAAGCTCAAGAGGCATAATGATATAACTGTCACAAGTTTAACCAACTAAAATAATGATAAAACTGTCTAAGAATGATTGTGTTAGTAGGTGAGGAATGAAAACATCTATCTTGGAATAAATGATACCCTTAGCTACTAACTTGAGATTTTCTAAGTTCTCATATTACAAAATACAGAAATGCCATCTGCCAAACTAGTACTCCATAGCTTTCCAATTTGGTGGAAGTGGGAATGGGAGTGAATGGGGTAGCACAATTTGAATGGGCTCATAAGGTATGATGTATTACTCAGACATGATATCCTAGCACCAAACCAAAAGCTATTCTAGCAGCAAAGCTAAAGGATCAGTTATTATACTTCAGAAGGAAGAGATGTATAAAATTTGGCCACATTAAATATGTACTTTTGGGTAGCTTAACTGCACAAAAATAAAAACACTAGCTAATCTGGCCAATTTAAGACTTCGGGATCCTTAACCAAGACAGTGAGTAGCAGAATGGTTAATGTAGAATTATCCATTTTGCTTAGGAAGAAATCAAACAACAACAATAATAAAAAGACTTGGGAAGGATCTATGTGACAGATATTTCAAATGAAGAAAAACTCTTCATATACCTGGTTCTGTATCTGAAGACCTGCTCTAGGTCTCTCTTAACCTCACACTACCATTCAGTGACATTTGACTATAGGTAAATCACAACTATTACTGAAACTGACTTTCTCCATCTATAAAAAGATAGCAACTCCTGCCTTTTACCCAGGAGGACTGCTTAAGCAGACCAACTTATACCTTGTCAAAGTCCCATGGGGAGAAGCGAGAAAGAAAGGGGCAGAGACTATTTGAAGAAACAATGGCCAATACCTCCCAGATTTGATGAAAGACATGAATATAAACACCTAAGAAGCTCAATGAATTCCAAGTAAGATGAAGTCATAGAGACTCACACTTGAGATACATTATAATAAAACTGTCAAAGGCCAAAAAAGGGGGGAGATTTTGGAAGGCAGCAAGAGAAGTGACTCATCCCATAGAAGAAAGTCTCAACAAAATTATCAGCAGATTTCTCATCAGAAACTTTGGAGGCCAGAAGGCAGAGAGTGGATATATTCAAACAGCTAAAAGAAGAAAAACTGTGAACGAAGAATCCTATTTACAGCAAAACAGTCCCTAAAAAGTGAAGGAAATATTAAGATATTCTCAGATGTACAAAACCTAAGAGAGAGTTTGTCACCACTAGAACTGCCCTAAAAGAAGTGCTAAAGGTCCTACAGGTTGAAATGAAAGGAAACTACACTGTAACTCAAAGTTTTATGAAGAAATAAAGATCTCAGGAAAGGTAAATACATATTAGGTAATTGTAAATATAACATAATTGGTAATTATAAAACATAATACATAATTATAAAAGCTAGTAGTATTGTAACAATGGTTGTGTAAATTCACTTTTGGTTTTCTACATGATTTAAGAGACTAACACATTTTTAAAAAATATTGTAAAAAGTCAGCTTAAAAGTTAGATCTGAGTATAAAAGCTTATATTAGTAAATAATTAAAGTCAATATTAGTAAATAACTAAAAACAGTTGTTAATCTAAAAGGTTCATAACTCACATTTTGTCTTCTACATCATTTAAGAATGTAATACATTAAAAAATTACTAGTTCCTGTTTTTGAACATACAACATATTAAGATTTAATTGTGTGACATCAACAACTGAAAAGGGTAGGGACAGAGCTGTTAAAGGAGCAGAGGATTTTGTGTATTACTGAAGTGAAACTGAAGCCTTCCCTGGTGAATTCTACCAAGCATTTAAAGAAAAACAAACACCAATCCTTTGCAAACTTTTCAAAAACAAATTAAGAGATGAAAATACTTCCAAACTCATTTTATGAGGCCAGCAGCCAAACACACTACAAGGAAAGAAAACTATAGACCAATATGCTTTATGAACACTGATGCAAAAATCCCCAACAAAATACTAGCAACTGACATCAGCAGCACATGAGGTCTCTCCAGAAAGTATCCAGCCATTAATATAATGAGAACGTTTTGCGTGACATCAATTTTACCTGGCAGCCACGGAGAGTGGACTGTAATGTGCGTGTGTAAACAATTTACTGTACTAGTCAGTGGGGTGCTAGACGTCGTTTGAGTGAGCATTTGTACGGTGTGGCCGTCGTGTTCAAGATGACTGAGCACGTAGAGTAACAAAACTGCATCAAATTTTGCATTAAGCTTGAACATTCCTCCGTGGAAACTATTCAGATAATGATTCAGAAGGCTTTCAGAGACATGCAATGAGTGCAGAGCAAATAAAAGTGTGGCACAAACACTTTAAAGATGGTTGAGAATCTTTTGAAAATGATCCACGTTCTGGAAGGTCTACAATAAGCAAAACACTTGAGAATGTTGAATGTGTATGGGTTAGGTTAAGAGAAGCTGGGAGAATTCTGTGAGTTATTGAGGCGTCTACTTTGAAGGGGACTGATGCATCACTGTTCTATGTAAAATGTTTTTTGTATCTTCTTCAATAAATGTCTCTATTTTTCATGTTACATGGCTGGATACTTTCTGGACAGACCTCCTATTACAAGGTTGATACACCATGACTGTGGGGTTTATTTCTGGAATATGAGGATGGTTCAACACATAAAAATCAATCAATGTAATGCACCACCTATTAACAGAATGAATGAAAAGAACCATGTGATCATCTTACTTGTACAAAAAGCATATGATGAAATGCAACACATTTTCAGGATTTAAACACTCAACAAACTAGGAATAGAAGGAAATTATGTCAACATAATAAAAACCATATATACAATGCCCACAGTAAACATCATACTCAATGGTGAAAGACTGAAAGCTTTTCCTCTAAAATTAGGAAAAAGGAAAGGGTATCTGCTTTCTCCATTTGTATTCAACATAGCACTAATTGAATAAAGTTGTAGCCAAAGCAATTGGGCAAGAAATAAAAGACATCCAAATTACAAATGAAAAATCAAAATTGTCTGTTCACAAATGCTATGACTTTGTATGTAGAAAACCCTAAAGATTCCACAAAAATACTGTTAGAATTAACAAATGAATACAGCAAAGTAGCAGGATACAAGGTCAACATGCAAAAATCAGCTCCATCTTTTAACACTGAACAATCTAAAAAGGAAATTAAGAAAACAATTCCATTTATGATAACATCAAAAAGCATAAAATATTTAGGAATTAACTTAATGAAGGAGATAAGACTTGGACAATGAAAACTACAATACATTTCTGAAAGAAATTAAGAAGACATTTGAAGACTTCTGGTTCTAAAATGATGGCACAGAAACAAGCTGGTTTCAATCCTATCCCCCACCCCCGCAGAAACCAAAAACATATATAAAGTGCCGAGATTATCACCAGAAATACCTCAGAACTCAAACATGAAGATGAGACAGTTTGGGGGGCCACAGAGAAGTGAAAAAATTCTGAGCAAATGATAAGAGAACTGGATTTCCACATCTGAGAACATCAAACAGATGAGACCCAAATAAGACTACCCCAAGGCATATAAAGACAAAGACTGAACGTGAAAGAGTGGAAGATGATATTCCATGCACCTGGAAACAATAAATGAGCAGGAGTAGCTTTAATTACAACAGATAAAACAGTACAAATCAAAGACTGTAAAAGGACACAAAGAAGATCATTACATAATGATAAGTGGGGGTCAATTCAGCAAGAGGACATTAACAATCATAAATAATCAAAGCAATCCTGAGCACAAAGAACAAAGCTGAAGGCATCATACTACCCAACTTCAAAATTTATTACAAAGCTATAGTAACCAAATCAGCATAATACTGGCAGAAAAAAGACACACAGACCAATGGAACAGAATGGAGAACTCATTTATGAATCTATACAATTACAGCCAACTCATCTTCAGCAAAGGTGACAAGAACATACAACGGAGAAAGGAGACAGTCTCTTCAATAAATGGTGCTGGGAAAAATGGAAAACCACATGCAGAAGAATAAAAACAGACCCCTATCTCTCACACAAAAATCAAATGAAAATGAATTGAAGACTTAAATCTAAGACCTGAAACTATGAAAGTACTACAAGAAAACTTTGGGGAAATGCTCCAGGACATTGGTCTGGGCAAAGATTTTTTTGTGTAAGACCTTAAAAGCATAGGCAATCAAAGCAAAAATAGACAAATGGGATTATAACAAGCTAAAAAGCTTCTGTATCACCAAGGAAATAATCAACAAAGTGAAGAGACAACCCACAGAATGGGAGTTAAAATATTTGCAAACTATCCATCTCACAAGGGATTGATAACCAGAATGTATAAGGAGCTCATACAACTCAATAGCAATTCAATAAATAATCTGATTAAAAATTTCAAAAAAAATCTGAATAGACACTTCTCAAAAGAAGACATACAAATGGTCAACAGGTATGTGAAAAAAATGCTCAACATCACTAATAATCAGAGAAATGCAAATCAAAACTACAATGAGGCATCTTTTCACCCCAGTTAAAACAGCTTTTATCAAAAAGGCAAAAATGAATGCTGGCAAGGATGTGGAGAAAGGGGAACACTCTTATGCTGCTGATGGGAATTTAAATTAGTACAGGCACTATAGAGAATAGTATGGAGGTTCCTCAAAAAACTGAAAATAGCAATTCCACTATTGAATATATATGCAAAAGAAAGAAAATAGAAAAGACATCTGTATTCCCAAGTTTATTTGTAGCATTATTTGCAATAGGCAAAATATGGAATCAAACTATGTACTCATCAATGGATGAATGGATAAAGAAAATGTGGTATATGTACATAATGAAATATTAATCAGCCATAAAAAAGAATGAAATCCTCTCATTTGCAGCAACATGGATGGAACTGGAAGTCATTACATTAAGTGACATAAGTGTAATAAGCTGAGCACAGAAAGACAAATATCAAATGCTGTCACTCATATATGTGGGAGCTCAAAAAGTAAATATGATGAAGATAGTAGATTGGTGGTTACCAGAGGCCAGGAAAGATGGGTGGGTGATGAAGAGAAGTTAATTAATGAGTAGAAATATTTGGTGTAATAAAAGAAATAAGATCTAGTGTTAGATCAGTAGGGTGACTATAGTTTATAATAATTTACTGTATATTTCAAAACAGCTAGAAGAGAAGAACTCAGATGGTTATAGCACAAAGAATATTTAAGATGACAGATATCCTAAGTACACCAATTTGATCTTTACAAATTTTATGACTGTATTAAATTATTACATGTACCCTGAAACTATGTACATCTATTATGCAGCAATAAAAATATTAAGAGATACAAATAAATAAACAGGAAGAGATTATGTTCATGGATTTGAAGACTCAATATTATCAAATTGTCAAATATTATCCAAAGCAATCTAGAGATTTAATGCAATTTCTTTCAAAATCCCAACGGTGTTAAAGAAACAGAAAAACCCATCCTAAAATTCATTAGGAATCTCATGGGACTCCAAATAGGCAAAACAATCCTGAAAAAGAACAAAAAAGCTGGAGGACTCAGAATTTCTGGTCTCAAAATTTACTACAAAGTTACAGTAATCAAAGTGTGATATCGGCATAAAGAAAGACTTACATACTGTCGGAACACAGTCTAGAAATAAACACTATACACAAAAATCACCTGAAAATGGATCTATGACCTAAATGTAAGATCTATAAGACTCTTAGAACAAAACACAAGGTAAAAGCTTCAAGATATTAGATTTGACAATGATTTCTGGATATGACACAAAGGCACAGATAATAAAAGAAAAAACAGTCCAACTGGACTTCATGAAAATTAATGAATTTGTGCTTCAAAAGACACAATCAACAGAATAAAAAGGCAATCTATAGAATGAGAGAAAATATTTTCAAATCATATCTCTGTTAAGAGATTGATATCTAGAATATATAAAGAATTCCTAAAACTCAACCATAAAACCAAATAACCCAATTCAAAAATGGACAAAGAACTTTCCTAGACATTTTTCCAAAGAACATACATAAATGGCCAAAAGTACCTGAAAATGTGCTCAACATCAGGAATCATTAGGAAAATGCAAATCAAAACTACGAGATACCACTTCATATCCATTTGTCTGGCTACTATTAATGAAACAGAAAATAACACAAGTGTTGGTGAGGATATGGAGAAATTGGAACCCTTCAGCACTTTGGTGGGAATCTAAAATAGTACAACCACTGTAGAAAACAATATGGTGGTTCCTAAAAATAAATTTAAAAAACAGAATTACCATATTATCAAATAATTCCATTTCTGGGTACAAACAACAAAGAACTCAGAGAGCCATGTCTCGAAGAGATATTTTTACAACCGTGTTTACAACAGCATTATTCACCATAGCTACAATGTGGAAGCAATCCAAGTATCCATTGATGGATGAATCGATATGGAAAATGTAGCATACTTATACACAAACACACACACTGGAACATTATTCAGCTTTCAAAAGGAAGGAAAATCTGACATATGCTACATGAGGACATAATACTAAGTGAAATAAGCCAGCCACAAAAAGACAAATACTGTATGATTCTACTTATACGAGGTCCTTAGAGTAGTCAAAATCAGAGAACCAGAAAATAGAATTGCGGATGTCCGGCTGGGGGGGGAAGAGGAAATGAGAAGTTATTGTATAATGGGTATAGAGTTTCAGTTTTGCAAGATAAAAAGACTTCTGGAGATAGATGGTGGTAATGGCTGCACAACAATATGAACACACTTAATACAACTTAACTGAAAATTTAAAAATGGTTAAAATAGTAAATTTTAAGTTATATGTATTTTACCACAATAAAAAAAGTTGGTAAAAAATATTTAACCTCAATCTTATTATAAAAATGCATCACACAGAAATGTAAGGATATGCTACAGATTAAGTTGCCTGTTCTCTTTTTCGTCATACTCATGATAGAAGATAGACTATGGCATTAATTTCAGATTAAAGGAGGCTACAGTGTCATGAAAACTAAATGCAATGTGTGGACTAGCCAAAGGACCTCATCTGGTTTTCTTTTCCCCCCTTATAAAGCACATTATTGGGGCAATTGGTAAAACAGAATTAAGGTCTGTAGATTAGATAATATTATTATATTAATGTTAATTTCCCAATTCTACCCATTATACTGTGATAATATTCATATTAGAAAAAAGTATTTAGTATTATAAAATATTAGTATTTAGAGGCAAAGTGGCATGAATCTGCAACTTCTAAATGGTTCACAAAAAATAATAATTTAAATACACAGGAAGAGAAATCTGACAAAGCAGATGTGGGCGATCTGGGTAAAAGCATATGACATTTCTTTGCACACTCTTGCAACTTTCTTAAAGTCTGAAATAAAAGAACTCTCCAAAATCAAACAGAATATGGGAATTGCAGTCAGGTGTTAGTGTGTAATTTTAATTTTAATGGTTCACCTATATAATCCAAAGTATGCTATTATATTTAAGATTACCTATAAAATAACAATACATCAAATCATGTGCTGGATTACACTAATGGTCCAATCATTTACAACCCAACACTCAGATGTTTTGTGAAATTTAAAAGGTCTGGGCCTAACGAGGTGGCTCACACCTGTAATCCCAGCACTTTGGGAGGCTAAGCTAGGAGCAATGCTTGAGGCCTGGAGTTTGAGACCAGCCTGGACAATAGCGAGACTTAATCTCCACAAAAAAATTTTTAAAAAATTTGCCAGGCACAGTAGTGCACTTCTGTAGTCCTAGCTACTCAGGAGGCTGAGGCAGGAAGACCACTCGAGCACAGGAGTTGGAGGTTACAATAAGCTATGATCATGCCACTGCACTTCAGCCCAGGCAACAGAGTGAAACTTGATCTCTACGAAAAAAAAATAAAATAAAATAAAATAAAAGGTCCAGAGGCAATAGGATGCTCTGCTCTGGACATATCTCTAATGTAATTACTCTCACGTTATGAAGAAGTTGTAAACTTGTCTCTTGCACAAATGGACAGTAGATTCCTAAAGGACAGAGGCAATGTTATATTATTCTTAACATCTGTATGAATGTAATAACTGCAAAAAATTGAATGAAAACCAATCCACTCCAAAGCAATATTTGAATATTAAAAAAGACCTTCACACACACAAAATTAGCTGTAATGCATTTCAACAATACCTTAATTAAATGATAGCTCTTCAGAATTGGTAGAAATAAATGTTTAGAAATAAATGTTTACTCTTGGGTAGTAATAAGCCTCTGGATTTAATAGGCCAGTATCATAGAGAATAAGTAGTCACACCCCACTTGGAAGAACTAGCATCTGTTCTATGTGGACAAACTGAGGTTCTCAGAAGTTGAATAATTTCCCTACCATCACACATGTAGAAATGGACGAGGCTAGGAAGTAGTGGAGTCAGATCTGACTATAAAGTCTATGCTCTTTCTGCAACTTTGAGCAGCCATTTCTCTGTACCATTCTGTATAATAAGCATGATAGCTCTTACTTGTAGAGGGCTTTCATAAAGCTCAAATGACATGATCAACATAAAAGTACTCTGAAAAGTATAAAAGTGTTCTACAAATAATGAAAGATAATATACTTTAAAAATTATCATCTATCTATTAATATCTATTGATTGATTGATCTGTCTTTCTAATTTGCCTGATCTCGAACTCATTTTGAAGTAGTCAGGGTAACGTTACCTCTTCCCCATTTTAATAGATGAAGGGGGTATAAAACTCAGGGTAAGTAACCTGTTTAAATGACAAAGACAAGACTAGACTCTAAATCTTTTGTTTTCTGCTTCTATTTCTATTACATCCTGATACGTCTAAATGTGAAGTAGTGGATCTTTAAAAGAAAAATCATATCCACTTAAAAGATTAAAATTGTGTTATATGTTAAGTATGGGTTTCCAAATTTACTTAGGGAAAAACATTTTAATCCATTATATTAATTTTATAATATACATGTTATACTTGATTAATTAGGAATACACTTATTCTGGAAAATGAGGCACACCACTGGCTTCTCATATAATACAACATAAACTGTTGAACTATCCTGCATTGACATTTATAGTATATTTAAAACCTAAAGTGAGGCTAGGCAGAACAAATACGCCTTTTTCTTGTGTATATATCTTCATATTTTAGAAAATTTGTTCTTTAGTTTACTGTCTCAAAGAAATATGAGATAACACTAATAACATGAACAGCGAAGTTTATGTGTCAGTTGCTATGTTGTGTACTTCACATGCGTTAATTATCCTCTCAATCACTGTAAGAACACCTCAAGTTAGTACTACTATTCATCTTCAGTATTACAGATGAGTAAAAACACGCTCAGCGTGGTTAAGTAAACTGCTCAAAGGTACATAGCTAGTAAGTGGTAGGACTGGAATTCCAATCCAGGTCAATCTGACTCTAAAACCTATATTTTTAACTACAAGGCTATGCAATGCATCAACAATTTCCAAGTGTAATGGGAATGTTAAGTTAGGGACACTTAGAATAAATAAATGAGAGAATTCTGAGTAGGAAAAGGTAGGCTTCCAACTGAATACAAGAACAGAGAATGGTTTAAAATCTCAAAGGATCCAGAAAACTATTTTAACACCAAAAGATGGAAAGAAGTGACAAGAGTAAAATAAACTTTCAGTTCTACTTTAAAAAAATGATACCAATAAACTTTATATACTTGGAAAGATGTTACATCATTATGCTATTAATATAATAACCCTTAGCTGCTGACTCAGAATTACATTTTACATATAAATTCAATTTCTTCTCTGCAGTATAGAGAATATCCGTTTGGATTTATCTATTCAATTTTTGGTGGTTTTATAATGACTTAATTTTTAATGATTTGCATAAAGGGTTAAAGATTATATAGAAGTATAATATTATAATTGCTACCATTCAGTCTTATTATTACAGAAATATTATAATGAAGTCATTGTAATTTCTCCTAGAATCCTGTTTTGTATGAATGTTCCTATTGATTTCTACTTTTTAGGGGAGGGGAATGGCCCTGAGATGTGAACAATCATAGTTGCTATTTCATTTTTCTCCAATGGACCTTATTTTGAAATTGCATTTATACAGCAAACACATGTTTACCTAGATTTTGTGCTACAGATAAATAACAGTAAAAATATCTACGGACACATTTATTTACACTTTAAATGAGATAGAGATTTTTCACACCAAAGATCATTATTATTATATTAATAATGTTACCATTATTTTGACTTTGCATAACTGTTGGAAGGGCAGTTAATATCTCAATAAACCACCTCTTGGAACCAGTAAAACTGTGAAAACAAAAAATTATCAGATTTTCTAATATCTGGCTTTTTAAAAACTGTTACATATAATTTTTTAAAATAAATTTTATTTTTGAATGGTTTTAGATGTACAGAAAAGTTGTGAAGATAACACCAAGAGCTCCCACATATTCCAGATACACCGGCTATTATTTTTAGCTAATAACTGAAAAAAGAATATTTTCAAAGAAGATAAATATATACTGGGAAACAAAGCATTATATAAAATTATACATGCAGTACAATATCAGGAGTGCAACGATTTTTACTATCTTTAGAAAATAACCAAAATTTCCGAAAGCAAAAATATTTAAAAACTGTTTTAAACCGATTTATGGGTACAAAAGGCATGTATATCTAAGAAGGTTCAATATTATGAAGATAAGTTTAGAATGTATCCTACTTCATACACAACCTAACAAAATGGCAAATGTTAAACACATTTTATATTAAATTCTAAATATCTCCCTAAAATTACCAATTGAAGCCCTAAGTAAATTACCAAATCTAACAAAAAACAGCTAGAACAGTTTTAAAATAATACAAATAAAACATTAAAAGCAAATAAAATTTTTATAAAGAAAAAGAAACTAATAAAAACCTGTGGTATGGTGGGTAGGATGACAGTATTCTCAGCAGGGACTGGCAGGACAGGGATCACAGGGACAGTGGGAGAAGAGGGAGGAACAGCTTCTGTTGGCTAAAAATCATCAATGACAAAAAATCAGGAAAAACACCAAAATAAAAGGGAACACATAACAAAAAATTGTGCCATAAAGATAAATTATAGTTTTCAGAAACAATTAAGAAACAGGTAAAATATTAATATATTATTATAATTTAAATGAGAAAATGCTCAGTAAAAATTATTTTAGAAATAATTATACCTCCAATAATCATTTTAATGTCTCTATAGTTAAAATACTCTATAGGTTTCAAAGGAAATAACAAAAGATAATCACTTACAATACTCCTCCTCTAAGAGATAAGACACTTGCTTCCTAGAGTGCAAAATATTTTTCTAGCATTCATTATATATTTGAATGCAAAGAGGAAAGCAGTCAAACAACCAAAAGTCATTTTATTAGCTCACAAAGCAGATAGTGAGAGTTTATAAATCCACAGATATAAAAATCAAAGGACCTCAAAATGGAATTCATGACATTTTAAATAATCTGTGCTATTAACCTTTATTATCAAGAATGGTAATAACATGCCACAGCCTATATGTAATTAGTTCAACTAACATTCATTGTCTACTATGTGCCAGACATATTTGGCAAAAATGAAAAAAAAAAAAGTAGAGAGAATTCTTATGATACAATTTAAACTACGAAGTTTTAGCACTTATGTGTAATTACTTGGCTCAAGTAATTAAACATAAATGTTAATGTTTATTTAGATTGATTCAATTATTTAAAAAAAATGTAACTAGAACACAGGAAAGGTATTTTTGTAACAAGACCCTATCCCTAAGCTGGATTAATCCATAAATATTTGCTATGCAAATAACATATATATATGTAAGAAAAACACTATAATCAAGTGGATAAGAGAACAGTATGCATTAACAGACTTAAAACAGGAAGAACAAACTGCTAAACTTTAAACAATGTTTATCCTCAATGATAAATGCAAAATAAAATGATAAAGATGACCTTTTCTTTGCCTATCAAATTAGTCAATCAAGATTTATTAAAAATGTGTGAAGTCTCTTCAACAGTGGTGCTGAGACAACAGGATATCCACATGCAAAAGAATGCAGCTGGACCCCTACCTCACATCACATATAAAAATTAACTCACAATAGATTAACAACCTAAATATAAGATCTAAAACCATAAAACTCTCAGAAGAAAACAGATGGGTAAATTTTCATTCACCTTGTGTTTGGCAATGGATTCTTAGATACGTCACCAAACACGTAAGTGAGAAAAGAAAAAAATCAATTAGATCTCATCAAAATTAAAACCTTTTGTGCACCAAAGGGCACTATTAAGAAAGTGAAAAGACAACCTATAGAATGGGAGGACATATCTGCAAATCATACATCTGATAATGGTTTAATATTCAGACATTTAAAGAACTCCTACAACTCAACAACAAAAAAGTAACTTGATAACCTAATTAAAAAAATGAGTCAAAGACTTGAATAGATGTTTCTGCAAAGATATACAACTGGCCAATAAGCACATGAAAAGATGCTGAACATCACTAGTCATTAGGAAAATGCAAATCAAAGCTATAATGAGATATCACTTCACACCTACTAGGAAGCTATACTATAATTAAAACAAAACAAAAAACAACAACATAACAAGTGTTGGCAAGGATGTGGAGAAACTGGAACCCTCATGCACTGCTGGTGGGAATATAAAATGGTAGTCTCTGTGGAAGTTTGGTAGTTTCCCAGAATTAGCATGTGACCCAGCAATTCTACACCTAGATGTATAACCAAAAAAAGTGAAAACACGGACTCAAATAATTAGATGCCAATCTTCAATGAAGCATTATTCACAATAGCCCAAAGTGGAAACAAACCAAGTGTCTATCAGCAGATGAATGGATAAACAAAATGTGGTATATACATATAATGGATGTTTAGCCTAAAAGAAGAATGAAATTCTCATACAGGATAGAAGCTGGATAAACCTTGAAAACATTATGCTAAATAAAATTACCAGATACAAATGAACACATGTGATTCTACAAAAATGGTAAGTTTTGTTATATATATTTTACCACAATAAAAAAAATTCCAAAAAACTTTTTTGAAATGCATAACAGGTCCTCTCACATTCCTGCTGTACATATAAATTCATACATACTTTAGGAAAAGCAATTTGGCAATAAATATCTAGAGCTTTAAAAATGTCTAAACTCTGACTTAGTAATTCTGGAAATCTACCCTATGGAAATAATTTAAAAATCCAATGTTTTAATACTCATAAGGTATTCTCTTGAACATTGTTTATATTTGGGGAATTGTGGAATATTCTACATGTCCAAATGTGTCAGAATGGTTAAATAAAAGATAATTACATAATGTTAAATATTATGTAGCAATTAAAAATTATCTGTGAGAACTGTTTATAAGTCATGAGGTATTGCTTACTGATATAACATTAAGTAAAAAAGGAAAGATGAAATTCAAGTAAAAAAAAAAAAAGGATAGAAATGTTTTGAAAAGTTAATTTCTGGGGGCAGGATTATGAGTGGCTTTTTACCCCTGCTTCTTTATTTTGAATTCTACTTTTCCGATTGTCAATGGTGAATGATATTATAAATGCAGGGTGAGTGACAGGAGATCTGTGCATATTAAGTGACAAACAATTATCTTTTACTATCAAATTCTCCAGAAAATAAACTGAAAATGTATTTCACATTAATTGTTCTAAAAGATACTACAAATTTCAATTAGGTTATAAGAATATTACAGTTGAAGAAGCTAAGGATCCAATTTAATCCTTCCTTTTACAACTGAGGTTCAGGTTACAAAAGGTAGGTTGTCTAAGCTTCAGGGAATTAAGAAAATAATTCCTGTACTCCTGTAACCTGGATTTCTTATGTCTTGTAGAAAGAGATTTTAAACCATTCAATTTTGCATTCTCTCTCTTGCTCTCTAATGTTCTCAGTCCAAATTAAGTTCCCAAGTTGGGATGATGAAAAAGTTCTGGAGATGAGAGTGGCGATATTTGCACAACATTGTAAAACGTACTTAATGCCATTGAATCCTACATTTAAAGATGGTTAAAATGGTAAATCTTATGTCATGTATATTTTAACACAATTCAAAAAAGTACATTGTGAATAAAGCTTCTGTGGGTTTGGCTTGAGACTCGAATCACCATTTATATATTGTTCTTGTAGAAAAAAAAATTCTGAATTCCATGAGATTAAAATTAATTACAATGGTAACCAATTTCATTGGAATACTTACATGACCTTTTAAAAATGTTTGAAAACCCATAGGTTCTGACTCCTAATTTATGATTAAGTATGAGAAATAAACAAAATAAAGCTTCTAGAAGATAATACGGTAGAATATTGTCATTACCTTGGTGCAGACCAATGACTTCTTAAACAGGAAAGTGCACGTTGTTGAAGCCCAAGCGGGGTGAGGAAAGTATCTGTGTGCAGGGAGTAGAGCAGAGGCAGCAGCCTGGCACAGGGTGTTGAAGCCTGGGCAGGGCGAGGAAGGTGTCCACATGGGCAGAGCAGTGGCAAAAGCCTGATGTGTTGTGGGAACTCAAGTGAGACACACTATGTATGAGGGAGCAGTAGGTTTGGGGGCATCAGTAGGGTAAAAGGAGAATCGTTGGAGCTTGAGCAGAGTGAGGAGGGTGTCCATCTAGGACAGCAGATAGTAGTAGGAAATTGCTTAAATACGGGGGATTTTGATCCAATAAATAAATACATAAAGGATAATAGGAATAAGGTTCCTCATGTCAGAAAAGGGAGTTACAAATACAGAAAGGTAGAAAATTAGCATGAGACCTACGGTATTAGACTAAAATTGGAAGTACTGGCATAAACGTGTGGTTTTATATGCTACAAAATAATTGGTTGTAGTAATCAAAAGTGTCAAACTCATGAAAGTCTAAAGATTTTCTTAATTTCAATTCTATTTTATTTTTAAAAACAGCTTTACTGAAGTAAAACTGAAATAAAAACTGCACATATTTAATATATACAATTTGATGAGTTTGCACATATGCATATACCCATGAAGCCATCACTACAATCAAGGTAATAAACATACCCATCACCTCTAAAAGTTTCCTTGTACCTCTTTGTTGCTGTTTTTTGTTTTTGTTTTGTTTTTATAAGAACACTAAAATTTTATTTTTAAAATGTTTGAAAATGTCACAATGTAATATGTTATTTTCTTATAGTCTCCTGTCTTAATAATAATAGGGTAAGATAACAGCTAACTAATAATACACTTTTGATATACAAATAAGACAAAGCTACAAGCACAAATTTTTTTCCACTGGGCAGTTGCTTTGTAAAACCCCTTGTGATAAACTAAAAATCCTTTAATGTCACATTTAAACTCCATTATAACCTTTTGTTTCTGAGTCTCTTCTAGAATGTATCTTTAGATAAAGATCTGAATACCATTTTAGAAGATTCCTAAAATAACTTACACCATTGTAACCCACCCTACTCTCTCTAGGGCACTGAATAAGTGCTTTGAAAAAGAACATATGCCCCTGCCTCTTCCTTAAGGGAGGCAAATACTGCTGGGAAAGTCTTCAAATGACATATCAACACATACAATTTCCAAGCCACAACTGATAATCAATTCTGTAACAAAGAATTACAGAACAACAAAATAATTCATTTAGTTTACTTAAAACAAAAATATAGCTCTAAACAAATAATCAAATGAAGGTTGACTGATGAGGAACAGCACAGATATTAGATGTGATAATAGGGTAAAATCAAAAGATAAGAGGATGTTTTGAGCACACGAATGAGCATGGTAAAATTCTAGGGCGCTGTAATAAGATTCTAAGTTGAAAAATGTAAAACTTAAGATTCTAATATAAGTAATGAAGCAGCAATATACAGTAACCAATATATTTGGGTTATTACAGAAGGAATTCAGCACAGCATTTTAAATTTGAAAAGTCTTATATAACTATTTCATTAATTAGGCAACGACTATTATGCCATCATCTTTGTTCTGCTCCATTTGTATCACTCAATAACATCAGCTCAAAAGGTTTTTTTTGGTCTTTGTTGTTTTTAAATCTTGACCACGTGACTAGAAACAGTCTCAGTTGTTTCTATCCATAGCAATACCATGGAATCATTAGCCTCTGAGGCTGCCTTTAGAGACTTGTTTCCATGACAACGGAGGCTATAATATTAACACTGTCTCAAGGAACACTGCAGAAAATTGTACATTTCTGTAAAATAATTGGATAGATTATACATATTTTTAAAGTATCTTTTAAAAATCAGTATCAAATTGACATCTATCTCAAAAATGTTTAAACTGATTTGTTTTTAGAGCTTTTTACTCATTTTTTCTATAGCTTTATATTTTACAACAAATTTGAGATCTTAAAATTATAAAACCAGCAATTAAAATGCAGATTTTCATAAAAGTGGTCAGAAACCTCATCAGGTACAGTCATGTGCATAACATGAACTGCACATCCACATTTATGACCATGTACCACCCTTCCTCACTTCCATTTATTCAAAAATAAATGTATATTGAGTGAGCCTACTACCTTTATTAAATCCCTTTCTGCTTAAAGTAGCTAAAGTGGTTTTTATTGCGTGCATTACGAATCCTGATTGATACAAGAAAAGACAGAAGGGACAATTTAGGAGGATACTGTGATAACCCACTTGAGAGGTGACCAGTGGCTTCAACTGCATGGTGGTAATGGTAAAAATGGACATGAGTAGTCGAATCGAGACAGAGTTTGAACGTAGAGATGGTATATCTTGGTGACTAATGGGAAGTCAGGAGTAAGGAAGGACTGTTAAAAATAACATTCACAATGGCCACTAAAAATTCTTTATTACACCATAGTTAGTCCCAGGGTTAAAAGAGTTGCAAGGCTACCTAAATACATTTAAAAAATATTTTCTCACTAAATTATTAAAATGATTTTCATAGCATAAGACGAAACTCCAAAGAAAATAAATGAAACCATACTACTGGGTAACTAATAATGCTTATATTTTACATTAACATGTTACATGAATGGGGTAAACTAAGCTTAGAATATACACAAAGGTTCAATAAAGTCTAAGAAAACTGATACCATATTTCCAGAGAAAATGAAATATATGAGTTAGCAAAGCTTTTGGTATCAGTATCTTAGATGACAAAGAAAAGTAACCACATGGAGCCACTGTTGGTTAATAGGATCTTATTTTAGTTTTGTATGACATAATTAATATTCTTAATCCAAGTTCTTCGGTCCTTTGTTTAAAGATGTATTATGCTATAATGAGGTATGTTTCTCTGATTAAATGTCAAAGAAGCTATTTGAGAGTAAAAGAGAAACCAGGAAAAAACTGCAAGCCTTTTGAATGTTTATAGAAGGATAAAATATAGCACAGATTTATAAAAGCTCTGCTTGTGAATCACTACACTCAATCAGGGTCTAGTATGTTCAGAAAAAGGTGTTTTTCATGGCTTAAATCCGTATCTTATTTGATTCAAATGCACTTTTTCCCTGTCACTGTAAACAGGTATCATCAACATACACTGGTGCAGTAACAAAAAAAAAAAAAAAGGCATGTTATTTGAACCAGTTTCATAAGACATCTGTGTCATAACTATCTCAGAAGCAAACATCTATAAAATTAGATACATTTTAAAACAAATCACTAGGGGTTTTAAAATACATATTTTTAAATTTAAAATAACAAAGGGGAAATAGGAAAAAAGATTTAGCAATTAATTCTAGCATAGAAACATGAGGACAAATTTGTCAGTTCATAGGCATATCATCTAGTTCATGAATCTATTTCTACTTGCAAGATTCATAATATTCAGTTAAGGTTTCTTATCCCTTCATTATGAAAAGACAGTATTTTGTCATTATTCAGATTATGGTCTTGTACCAGGAAAGGATAAACCAACCACTAAAAATTTAAAGTAAACAAGACACCTAAAACTTAAAGACATGGTTATGTAATTAAAAAATAGGGATGAAAGTACCAACTGCAATATGCTTTTTTACCTGATTTTTATCACAATGTGGCTAGAGAAACACGCACAACCCTAGGCTTCGTGTCTACTAACCTAAAATGGGCCCTTAATGTTTCCTAGTAATCATATTTGCCCTAGTTTATTCACTCACAGGTTCCTAATGATTCAGGCCCCTATTATCTCTCTCTAAAACTGTCTCCTATTCCCCTGCCCTTTCACTTACTGTTTCAGGCATATCGACCTCCCAGCTGCTCTCTAAATATCTTATACATCCTCAGAGACTTTTTATTTGCTATTCCTCTGTCTAGAATGCTCTTGTCCAGATAGCCACATAATTCAGTCACAGCTTTACTCAAACATCACCTTAATGTTGAAGCCCCTCTTAAGTTATTCTATGAAACTAAACTCCCTCCACACAAATATACACATTTCCTATTGTCTTCTTGCTTTACCTTTCCTCCAGAATACCACATGTAGTCATGTGCTGCATATCAACATTTTAGTCAACAATAGACTACATGTATGATGGTGGTCCCCCAAAATTATAATGGAGCTGAAAAATTCCTATCATCTAATGACGCTGTAGCTGCTATAAGTCACAGTTAACATATTACTCATGTGGTTGTGGAAAGGCTGGTATAAACAAACCTACTGAGTTGCCAGTTGTATAAAAATATCGCACATACAATTATGTACAGTACATAATACTTGATAATGATAATAAGCTATGTTATTGATTTGTGTATTTACTATAATTGTTATCATTAGGGTGTACTCCTACTTATAAAAATAAAGTTAACTGTAAAACAGACTCAGGCCAGTTCTTCAGGAGGTACTCATGTAGAAGGCATTGTTATCATGGCCAGCCCACACGTTATTGACCCTGAAGACCTTCTAGTGGGACAAGATATGGAGGTAGAAAGACAGTGATATTGATGATCCTGACCCTATGGAGGCCTAGGCTAACATGTGTGCTTGTTTCTTTGTTTTTGGGAAAAAAGTTTTTAACAAGTTTTAAAAATAGAAAAAAGCTTACATAATAAGGATATAAAGGAAGAAAATGTTTTTGTATAGCTGCAAAATGTTTTTGTGTTTTAAGCTAAATGTTATTACAGAAGAATCAAAAAGTTAAAAATTTAAAAGTTTATAAAGTCAAAAAGGTTAATTAACTGAGAAATTTTTATACATTTAGTGTAGCTAAGTGTACAGTGTTTATAAAGTCTACAGTAGTGTACATTTATGTCCTAGGCCTTCACATTCACTCACCATTCACTCAATGACTCACCCAGAGTGACTTCCAGTCTTGTAAGCTCCATTCATGGCAAGTGCCCTATATAGGTGTATCATTTTTTTTTTACTGTATTTATCATGCTATCTTTTATACTGTAATTTTACTGTACCTTTTCTATGTTTAGGTATGATTAGATACACAAATACTTACCATTGTGTTACAATCGCCTATACTATTCAGTATAGTAACATGCTGTACAGGTTTTACAGCCTAGGAGCAATAGCTATACCATACAGCTTAGGTGTCTAGTAGGCTGTACCATTTATGTTTGTGTAAATATACTCTGTGATGTTCGCACGATGATAAAATCACCTAACACATTTCCCAGAACACATTGTTGTCATTAAGTGACGCATGATTGTATTCTACCTACTTATATTTATTATCTGTCTTCCTGTACTTTTTTTTTTTATTTTTTGGAGACAACGTCTTACTCCATTGCCCAGGCTAGAGTGCAGTGGTGTCACCACAGCTCACTACAACCTCCAACCCCTAGGCTCAAGGAATCCTTCTGGCTCAGCCTCCCAAGTAGCTATGACTACAGGTGCACACCACCACAAAGGGCTAATTAAAAGAAATTTTTTTTTGTAAAGGCAGCATCTCACTATGTTGCCCAGGCTAATCTTGAACTCCTGGACTCAAGCAATCCTTTCACCTCAGCCTCTCAAACTGCTCAGATTATAAGTGTGAGCCACCACACCTGGCCTCTATTCCCCTACTTTAATATAAAATCTGTAAGAGCAGGGATTTCTGTTCTGTTTAATCCTTCATGCCAAGAGCCTAGAAAAGTGCACATAGGAAGTATTTTACATGCTTGTTGGGTGAAAGAAACCATGTGACTACCAAAGAGGTCAATTTCCTCTAAAATGACTTAGGAAATAGATTATTGGGTACACTCATCCCTCCCCTACTCCTTTTTTCATGCTATTAAATATATGAATAGCAGACATCGCTAAAAGGTTCTTTCTGTGTTCTTCGGCAGCCACTGCCAATCAGAAGGTGTTCAAGATGTTCTATCATTTGACCTCAGAACAGAAGTTTGAAACTGTAAAAATGCCAAAAACTTGCCTGTTTCATCTCATTTTCTATCTAGTAATAACAAATTATCTAATAATGTCCTGTGTGAAAATAAACATATCTTGGTCAAGTACATTTGCTCAAAAGATTTTCATCTATTTTCTTTTCAAATTGCATTAGAAAATGAATCTTCTCAATGAGAGCTCATATTTAAAACCTGTAGTACCCTTCCTCTGAAGTCTAGGTTCTGCTAATCTCAATTTGGGTCCTTTGTTCTCTTAGAAGGTAGCTGCTTCAATACGTACCTATCCAATCCTCTACATTACATTCTTCTCTTAAAATAATTGCTGTGGTTTTTGTTTTCCTTGCTCTACCCTATCAAGGTTACCAATCCTCTAGCTAAGACATAGTTCTTTATCATTCTGTAATTAGGTTGCTTCTTCACATCTCTAGATTCCTCACTTAAGAGGCCAGATTAATTTTGTGAAACCAATGATGGTGGTGGCTGTGAGGGTGTTGGTAAAGATGATGATGATGACCTTAGTGGTATCAGGCATTGTAAGTACTTTGCATGTATTGTCTCATTTACTTCTCATTCAATCTTGATGCAGATAACATTTTCATCCCCATTTTCCACAGATTAGGAAACAGACTCAGAATTTAGGTAATTTCCCCCAAGGTGCCACTGGTAGTAAATGGCAGAATGAGACATAAATAAACCCAGGCCATCATCCTCTAAAGACAGTAGGCTTAACCAGTATTCTTCACTGCCTCTTTAAAATAGCTGAAAAAGAGTTTTATTTTGTCTTTATCATTACCACTATATTTTACTGCAAAGACAATACATAATACCCCCCAAAAGAAATAAATACTCCATCAATCTTTAGGTCAGGGGTTGGCAAATGTTTTCTGAAACAAAAAAGCTTTACTGGCCATGCAGTTTTTGTTGCAACTACTCAACTCTGCTGCTGTAGCTCAAAAGTAGCCATAGACAAACACAAACAAACAGGCATGGTTGTGTTCCAATAAAACTTTAATTACAAAAACAGGTGGCAGGCTACATTTATTTGGCTTGCAGGTTGTAGTTTGCTAACCCCTGCTTTAGATGCTTTTTAAAAAGAAAAAAAAAAGGCTGAATAAATCAATGAAAAAATAGAAAATGAACTCAAGATACCTATATTAGCTTTCACTAGCTATAGTTGGTTCAACCCTGTTGCAATGCTTCATCTTTGATAAAAATAAGCAACTCCTCTTCCCCCAAACATGAAAGTGACAATTTAAAAAAGAAAAGAAATACATACAGAAATTTCAAGTTTCATCTAGAGTTCCTTAAAATACTTTTAGAAAAAAAAAGTCTACATAGTATAAGCTGTGCCCTTATAATTGAAAGAAATTAGCCTCTATACTGTACATAGCCTTCCAGTTTAGAAAAAAGTGATTAGAATGATATTTGTTCTGTCCCCACCCCCCAAAATCCTGCTATGGTATTAGTATGGCTGAAGCCATTAAGTCTTAAGAGTGATATGCATCTTGTTTTTCCTCTATCTTCCAAAATGCTTTTGATTTGATTTATTTCCAAATTTATAACCCTTTGATACATTAGCTGGTCCTAATATATTCAGATTTAAATACAGAAATATGAGGATGAGATCTGTTTTAATTTAAATCCCAGGTTATAATCTCCAATTCTTCTTCTCAAAACCAACAAAAAATCTGTAAGCCAATCAGTTGGTTCCACTCTGTCAAAACTATTACTTCTTCATACCCTTGAGCTGGTTGTGTCAATAGAGTTTAGATCTCACAAATACTGAAAATACTGTTCAGAAATGTGACCAAATTGGGGTTTACTAAAGAATGAACAAGTGGGGCTCCTGTTAAGAGGTGAAGAAGGCAAAAATCTTTTAAATAAATTTATCCAGGAGCAGAAGTTGTGTTTAGGCTTCTCTTAAAATTCTACTGCTCCCAGATGTCATAACCAGTTGGTCTGCAACTTACACAAAATAGGTCCAGTCTTTGATGATTGATTTGCATAAGCCTGTAAAATATCGCATCAGTTGGTTTATTTAAAGTTTCTTTTAAAAAGTGATAATTGTAGGCTACTGTTCTCCACATGGTCGGAACAACTATTTTTACCTTTATCAAAATTCTAAACTTTGATATAAAAATGGAAGACTCAAAATGTTATCTAAATAACAGTTCCAGGAAGTACAAAGAATAACATATGAAAGATCTTTAAAGAAACTGGTACTAAGTAAAATTTTAATGATAAGAATTTAAGTCCTTCAGATGTGTAAGTATATGCCTCACAATTTTTTTCACAGAAGGCTTTGGATTACTTGAGAAATACACGTGATCTTACAAAATCCTATAATGTAGACTTGCTAATTTTTAAGCCACAGTTCTACATAAAAATGGCTTGGGAACTATACAGTGGCCAAGTCATATTTAGAAGCTCCAAACTTCCTCTTAGCCATCACCAGATTAAATAAACACCCATATAACATTTGTTTATTCATTTGACAAATGTTTATATAGTGCATTCTCCATGCTAGGCTCTAGAGATACAAAAGAAAAAAACACACACCTTGTAGTACCAGCTCTTGTGAAGCTAATGGTTTAGCAGCTGATATAAAATAAAATCATTACCCCACTGGGTACTGAATTATAGTTGTTATAAAAGGTATGAAGTACAATTCTCATGAAAACAAACAGCTTGAAAATAAACAAAGGGCAAAAATGTTACCTAGGCTGACTTCTGCCCTGACCCCATGAGCATATGGGTCAGTCATTTTTCAGCACTATTATTAACATATTATTTTAAAGGTTAACTTAAAAAAACTTGTTTGAATATATTAAAAATATATACATTACGGTCTGTGAAATTTCTTTCTTTTTGCCTAATTGTCTTTGACAGAAGGGTCATCTAACAATCAAGATACTATGTAGAAGCTACAAGATGAACACATTTCCAGTTTATAAAGAGCTTATATAACAAATTTCACTTATTTAGTTCTTCGAACTAAGCCAATCTAATCTACATCAAGATACCAATTTTGTATTTTCTAATAGACTTTATTTTTTAGAGCAGTTTTAGATTCACAGCAAAACTGAGTAGAAAGTACAGCAAGTTTCCATATACCCTCTGCTCACACACACAGACTTCCCACTATCAACATCCCTGCACTGGAATGGTACATTTGTTACAATCAATCGGCCTAGACTGACATATCATTATCACCCAAAGTCTATAGTTTATATTAAGGTTCACTCTTGGGGTTGGATAGTCTTTGGGTTTTGACAAGTTGTTTGATGACATGTTTCCATCACTGTAGTACCATACAGAATAGTTTCACTGTCCTAAAAATCCTCTGTACTCCTCCTATTCATCCTCTCTTCTTATTGTCTCCACTATTTTGCATTTTCCAGAATGTTATATATATATATATATATGTACATATATATACATGTTATATATATATAACAGATATTTCCAGAATGTTATATGTATATATAAAAAATGATGATAGCTCATTTCTTTTTAGTGCTGAATAATATTTCATTGTCTAAACATGCCACATTTTATCCATTTACCTACTGAAGGACATATTGATTGCTTTTAGCAATTATGAACAAAGCTGCTATGTGTGGGTTTTTGTATATAAATAAGTTTTTAATTCATATGGGTATATACGAATGAGTGAAACTGCTGGATTGTATGGTCAATTTTTTATTTTTAAAAGCTTATACAACCATTGTGAACAATTACTTTTTGTTTAATCTTCATTTTTCGAAAGTATCCAATAGTACAAATGGCTGGTTCTTAAAAATTGTTTAAACATATTTTTGAAGGCTAAGTGCGGTGGTTCATGCCTATAATCCTAGCACTTTGGGAGGCTGAGGTGGGAGGATCACTGGAGCCCAGGAGCTCAAGGTTACAGTGAGCTATGATCACTCCACTGCACACCAGCATGGGTGACAGCTAGTGAGGCCCTGTCTCTACAAAACAAAACATATTTTTGAGCAAATACATACAGATGCTCTGTAAACAATTTCCTGAAAAATGGAGAAACAAAATATATTCTACAATATTTTTTATGTGAAAAAAAGAACAATTAATTTCTAAATATGAGTCATAGTGTTAACCTTACAAAGTTAGCAGCCTTTTGAGTGGGAAATTAAGAAACAAATGTCTTTGTCAAGAGTTAGCATCTCACAACCAGTACAACAGAGTTTTTATCCTAACTTTGGTTGTCTGGTTAGTCAATACCAAAGGAGACTATTTCTACCCATTCCCCTAGAAAACCACCTACCATCAGTCAGAGTCAGCATTTCCAAAGTACTTTAAGAAGACTTTCTAACTAACCTATATATTTCTAATTTAATACAAAGGCACTACACTACTGAATAAAAACAATTCATTCCTTAGAGATGAAAAATATATATATATATATATATATATATATTAATCACTTCAAAACACAACCATCACTAGGCATGATACCAAACACATGAAATATGTACAGACAACAAGGTTAGGTCAATCCAAGATGTTCAAGATAGAGATGTCTTGGTGTGAATATATAGATCTGTAGCCTGGTGGGAATAATCAAGATAAATAGTTATAAATAGGGTGACCATATGCCTTTGCTTATCTGGAAAGTCTGTATTCATGCCTGTTGTCCCACTTTAGTTAATAATAATCCCCTCTTTTCATTAGAAGTATCCTACTTTGGCCTATGAGTTATATAGTTATCCTAGTTATAAGGAAATCGAATGGTTTCTCTTCTCTTCCCCCCCTGCCTCATCTCCTTATGTGCATTCCTTCTCAGAGGGGTAAAAAAAAAAAAAGATTATCTAGCTGATGAGCCAGAGGATCATTATAACTCTAGATAAAAAGTGTGACACATGCTGACAGAAGGTCTAAGGGAGAAGACAGATAAACACACCTGCTTTGGCCTTCCTTTGTACAAGCTGGTCTCTCCTTGTCTTTTCATTTATTCATCAAATATTTCCTGGTTATCTACTATGTGCCAGCCACTGTTAGAGAAACTGGGGTGAAGCAATAAAATAACAGAAAACACACCCAACACGGAGCTGACAGACTTGTGAAATAAACAGACAGAAAATTTATGATAAAAAAAGAATCAGGTAATACTAAGTAGTATGAAGAAAAACAAAAAAAGGTAAGATAGAGTAATGTTTGGACTAAAGGCGTGCTACCTTAGTGGAAGGAAAGAATGGAGACAGGAGAGCAGTTAGATGTCTACTGCTATAGTTCAGGCAACAAATTAATTGATCAGTAGTGGCAGAAGTGTTAAGAAGTAGCCAGATGATAAATATATCCTGAACATAAAGCCAACAGGGTTTGCTATTAGACTGGATGTGAAGCAAAGCAAAAAGGAATAGAAGATGATTCCAAGGGTTTTTGTCTTCTTCAGCATCTCAGTGAATAGCACACACTGAATGAAGAAGATGAGAGAGCAATAAAATTAGAATTTTTTTTAATGTTAACTTTAAGATGCTTAACCCAAGTGGAGATACTGAGTAGGAAGTTAGATATACAAGTCTAGTGTAAAGGGATTAGCTCTGGGCTAAAGATAGAAATCTTGATTACTTAAAGGCATAGGACTAAGATGGGATCACCTGAAATGTGAGTTTAACAAGAATGGAGTTCAAAGACTGAGCCCTGAGGCACTCTTAACATTTATCAGTAGGAAAAAGAAGGATACTATACAAGACACTGAGGCTGGTAGAATATTAGAAGAGCAGTGTCCCGGAGTCAAAGGAGAGAAAAGAATTTAAAGGAGGAAGTAATCAATTGTGTTTAAAGCTGTTGTGGGCCAAGTAAAATGAAGAATGAGAACTGACTGTTGGATTTGATAATCTGTACTTCACACAAAGAGGGGTTTTATTTGTTTGTTTTACTGCCAAGTATCACAAAGTATCACAGTAGGTATGTATGCTGATGGGAATTATCCAGTATAGAGGGAAAGACAGATGATGCAGAAAAGAGAGGAGAGAATTTCAGAAGTCCTTAATAGTCAAATGGACTACGATCTAGTATATAAGTGAAGGGCGAGCTTTAGGAACCTAGTTCGTTTATTTTAACAGGCTGGAACACAGAGCAAGATTGTCAATTGAGAATAAAGGGCAGGAAACAGGTACCAGAAGTTTAATGGGCAGTTTGGGAGTTGGTGCAGAGGAGGCAGAGTTGCAATAAACTAAGGTTGAATCTTACTTAAGTAGTTACAGAAGTGCAAGAGAATTGAGGTTAGGAAAGGTAGTGTCTAGTCATGGACAATGGAATTTGAGCAAGGCATAGAGGGAACTGACAACACAAAAAAGGGGCAACAGATAATAAAAAGGTGAGCTAGAGGTCTTGAGAGAGTTAAAAAAAGATCACTGTAGTGGAGGTACTAAAGGAAGTGAGCTGAAAACAAAGAAAGTGCTAGTCAAATAGTTTAAGATGCTTGCAACTGAGATTACTTAAGTGGTACAGTTGATGGTAATGAGAAAGTCTTGAATATAATCATTTAAGTGGGTCACTCAAATGAAAGAAAAACCAAGATCCACACAGTTAAAGATACCAGAGAATTGAGAAGTAAAGATTTTGGATGGATCATGCAAGGATGTTAAAAATCACTAAGAATGATTACAGGAGTAGTGGGCAGAGAAAAGATAGTTAATAAGGTGTTTAAACCATCAACGAGCGAGAGTGATTGGAAGAGATGCAGATGACTAGAAAAGGAGGAAAAGTAGAAAATACTAGGTACAATTATCCATAAAATATCAACGATAAGCAAAGAAAGACATTAACTCAATCTGTTGGTCCCATGGTATAGGGGTATGAAAGACAAAAGTCCCACATTTTGTGACGGCCATAAAAACAGTATTCTCAGGGGAATGGCAGGCTTACATGAGAGGAAAAAAAGGTGAGATGAACCATCACAGAAGAGGTGGCAGATAAAGGAGATTCTACTGATGACAAACTGGAAGCTCCAAAGGACTGAGTGAACAGGTTTGGGTGATTACAGATAAATGGGAGTTTAAGACAGATTAGGGATATACCAGAGTCACAAAGGGATAAGGAAATAAGAGACTAATCTGGAAGGTTTAGACCTTTTGTGGTGACTGAGGCTAAAATGGATGTAGAATCTAAGATTAGTCCTTATATGTTTGGGGGAGCCTGGTAAGAATTGGATAGATAAGCAATTAAATTTAGTCATCTACTTGTGATTGGCTTTTAGCAACTTGAAGGGAGGAGGGAAGGAAAGGTCAGAAAATTGGTGGTTTCACCAAGAATTTAAGGGGCTCTTTGAGGATCCCCTCCCTTAAATCTTATCACTAAAGGTGTTGAGATTTGTAGTTCTTAACAAAGTGGACAGCTTGCACTTATAATTAACTTATTCAGTCAATAATATTTATTGAATGTTTGAATGTGCTGCACTACCCTAGGTGCTATAATTTCTAATTATCTATATTTGAATTTGTCCATATACTATCAGAGTTAAGCAATATAAAAATAAAATAATAATAGCTGCACCTAACTCTAAAGTAGCACTTACTATGTGACAGGTGCTATTTCTAAGTATGTTTTATATGTGTATATATATATATTTTAAATCATTTAATAGAATTCAATGATGTTGATACTATCATCTCATTTTTTTCCTTTTTGTACAGGAAGTACAATGAATAGCCCTAAAAATATTAAATCCTGTATAATTCAGAATGCACCTGTTTAGGACAAATAGTATTCTTTTCATACAAATTAGCTTATATATTTTTCCACACGGGTATTTGAATAGTGTTTCCTTGTATTTTAATTTAGGGCAAGGCTTTTCCTCTATGTAGATTATTCAACTCATGTGGCTAATATCTACTCTTGTGAAAATTTTATAATTTGATTTCAATTCTAACAAGTATCATGTCCGTTCAATTCACTCCTAAGAATAGAAATTTGTTGCTTTGGCTTAATTTGGCATGTCAATTGTTTGGGGGGGGGAACCTTTCTGAATATTTATAATTCAAAATACATTTTTGTTAGGAATTGTTACGAATTTTTAAATAGTCTAAAATATATGAATAGTTGCTATTTATTGTTAGGAATTTTTAGGAGTTTTAAAATACTGTTAGGAATTTTTAAATAGTACAAAATATATGAATAGTTGCTAAGCACATTCAAACTGATGTAACACTTCACAGATATTCATAGTTTATATGATTATTACTGTCATTAATAAATGCTGATATCACCAAGTAGGTAAAACTTTTCACCTAAGAGGTAATCAAGTAGCAAAGTCTAGAAGCAACATGATAGAGTTCTTCAAAACCCCATTGAATATAAAAATTGGTCCTAGATTGGAACAGGGCTGAGTACACCAAATAGAACTTGGTAGACTGGTGTCAAGTGATCCTAAATGCAAGAATAGGGAGACTGAGGGTGAGGAACCAAGGAGGGCTTGACAATGCATAGGCCACTTTTTCTATATTATATTAACAGTTCAAAATTAAGGACATAAACAATATGAAGCCCAAAACAGAAAAACTTTCACCAAAGTAAACTAATTCACAAGAAACTCATCTTAATTGAGTATTAATAAAAAACAAAATAAGCCCCCCAAAATGCACAATGTAAACTTTTGAGATACAACCAAATGATAAAAATTAGAGACAGTTTGTAAGCTATATGGTTAACACTATTGGGTAAGGAAATCAGGTGCATGGGAGATTTGTGTACCTTGAGGATAATATGAAGAATGGAGGGGAAGAAAAGGGATGTGAAGAACAAATGGGCTGCTGTGAAAAAGTAAAGGTAAGTGTGAGGGAAGAGAGCAGATCCAATAAATATAGGTACCCAAGAAGTGTCAGATTAGGGGCCATATTTTGGAAGGCCAAGAGATAACAACATTCCAGGTGTTGGAAATAGCAATTAATTAATTCCATAAAGATTTACTAAGCACCAAGTATGTGCCAAGTCCTACCCTAGAAGCTGGGTTTCTTACAAAAATTTATAACCACTTGGTTTCCTTATCATTCAAAAAACATTAATGACATCCTACCAAGTTCCACATATTACAGTAGAACCTGGCACAGAATCTTAGTGATGAACATGAATACCTCCAACAGACAAGCAATTTAAATTACTCTGTAAAATAAGTAAAGGCATTTTAAATTTATAGTGGATATTTGGGGGGTATTAAATTAGAGTAATGCTTTTCATACTACTATAATTTGATTTAATAACAACTCTCCAATCTGCTGAAAGTATCACATGCCTAGTCATAAGCAATTAGATTCATTTAATCTTTCTATCAAATCTTAGAACAGAGTTTTTCTGACAACAGTGAAATAGAGACCTCTGCTTATTATCAATCACAGTACAAAACACTAAGACTATTAAATTCATAGCTATACAGCACCTGCTCAAAAAATTATGAAATTTCATCAATCTACTTTGTTTCCAACAATGAACAAATCCCTCTGATGCTACAAAATAAAACTGCTAGCCATGAGTCAGTAGGTAAAATAGAAAAATGTATTTTAGCATCAACTAAGATCCAATTATGTCTAAAGCTCTTTCTCAGTCCCATTATATTTTATCCTATATAATGAACTCCAGTGAGTTACAACAAAAGACCTGAATATATAAACTATCCAACTCATCAATTAGAAAAAGGTATAAAATGAAAAATGAAATGCTGGTACTCCAGAGCAGGAGAAATAGAAACTAAACCTCTGACCTAATGTCTATACTTCTGGAGAAAAAATACAAAGGTAATGAAAATGACAACATGAGTATCAGAAGAGAGGAACGCAAGAAATAAAAACTCACTTATCATTACACAGGAATCATCTGAAGCAAACTGGGTGGGAGGATAAAATTTAAAATGGCTTTGTAGCATCAACAGCAAATAGAGGTCATTTTAGTGCAATATGACAGCAACTTTTTGCTCCAACTCCTAACTATAATGTAATTCTATGCTTTCAATAGTTTTATACATGAACTATTTTTCCTGTCTTTTCATTTGTATGTCCTTAATAAGATGAACTACAGATATAGCAATGCTAGTGTATATACATATGTATGGTAATGTATATGTATTTATATATAAAGTTTTAAACATATCTTGTTGGCAATGGAATATATCATTTAATATTAATCTACAATGAATAACAATGCCAACCTTTTGTCTTTGCATCTCTTTTTCATATATATATAATTGTAGTCAAAATCAAGTTTGTTAAATCTTGGGGCAGTATTCAATTTAAGAGTTAAATCAATCATTGCCCCTAAATAACTTTTGATTGTCAGTAACCTCAGTGCCTACACAAAAATAACAACTCTCCCTATTCCAGTAATTCCATTTCTCTCAAACATGTAAGAAAAATAAGAATTTCTTACTTAAGAAATTTGATATCATTTTAAAATCAAAACCATTAAAGGCTATTTTAGCAACAGAAACAATAAAGAAATGTTAGGAATATATAAAGAAATATAAAACTGTTGATAGCTGCAGTTTGTATTTATTGTGCTGCTTCTAATTATTTAAAAAAAAAGATGGCTTCAAGGGAATGTATTTTTAAAAGGCCCTAAGGAATGTGTAGGTATGTGTTTTGTTAATTTAAGTATCACTGATGTCAAAGGCCAAAAGTATTTTCAACTTGCTTTTAAATTAGACTACTTATCATCCTTTTATTTTTATGAAAGTTGAATATCTGTTTAAACATAGACTTTAAAATATGAATATTTCCCCCAATCCACCCTTATACCAAACAATAGGTATTTCATTCAAACAATTATTAATTTTACTTTATATTTTTCCTCCTATACTCAACATTATTTCCTCAAAAAGAAGTGGTTTTACAAGATTTTTTTTTTTAATTTGGGAGACTTTTAGTGTTTGCTCATCTCTTTAAACTGTGATTTGAATATGTGAAAAAAATATTCCCATGACTGTGTAATCATACAAGTTTACTGACTTCAAATTAACCCTAGATAATATATATTTACAGAAATGGAAATAGTCATTGAGTCCCTTGAATAAGCCATAATTTAATATAACTAATATGTAAGTATACACAATACTAGCCAATTGTATTAAATTTAATCTATTCTCAAAACACTGGAAAATGAAAATATTTCAAATTATCTTCTGTTTCTTTACTATCACAATCTCCCTAAGGTTATCTAATAACATACAAACACTAAGCAAGTATTTTCTTTGGTCAGATATCTACTCTATAGCATTTAACACAGTCTAAAAATAAGGAGATAAGCATTATTAATTTACATTTTATGTACCAATGGTTTTATATTTTTAGAGTAGTCATTCAATAGAATCTGAGACTGTTTTGTCTGGCATTACATAAGAGCATAAGGGAAAATATTTTTTGTTCCTCCTTTTGTGCTAAAGACCTGCATAGATGGACTGCAAACATACATTTCTGCACATCCAAGTTTGCAGTGCATAAGACTCTTTTTTTAAATAATAAGAAATCTATATTAAGACATTTTTACAAAGCAAATGTGAACAGAAATATATTGAAAATAATTTCAACAAGTGGTATGTTACCTGGGTGGAGCTGGTGGCTACCGAGATGCAGTCAATAAAGCTATGTCTTCGAGTGAAAAATGCAACTATCTGCTGCCAGCGTGAAGGTTCTGGCTCAGCTTGCAGTTCATCTGATGAACCCTTTTTTGCCCAGTGTTTCTGCTTTGGGCCTACTGAGCCATGGCTAGAGCTAGTATTGCCTCCTCGACTGCCGCGAGAGTACAGAAGTGTGTTGTTTCCGAAAATGTAATTCATCTCTGCAGCCCTGCAGGTGGTTGCCAAGCAGTCTTACTTCTCTACCAGCTGCTGAGTGGTGAATGATCGGTAAAAACTGCAGCTAGAATTACAGCAGCATCACTTGTAGATCAGGGAAAATAAAAACCTTGAGAAATGATGCTCATTTTCTCGGTAATTTCTTCCTATGAAAAAGCTTGTATCTTCCCTCTGTACCTGTTAGCTGTATGATGGCTGAGTTTATTTTTGCAGACAAAAAAGACGACATAAGGTAGATTTCTTTCTCATGATTATTTTTTCACCAGCGTCTGCAGGAACCGAAAGCTGTTCTTTTGTTAGCTGATAACTAGATGGACTGAAATCCAGGAAGTGAGGTCGATTAGCAGGTAAAGAAGGATGTTACAAACACTGGACTACCAAGACCCTGTGGGGCTGCCTGATTTAATGCACTGGGTGGAGAAACCCTGGATTACCAAGTTTCAATCACAGTCTGTAGTAAAATCCAATGGCATCTTCACTGCTTACATAAATTATAAATATGAACTGAATTAAAACATACAAGAGGATTCTTTCTGCCAACAGTTCTGATTGTTAAAATAATTTCACTTAAAGAATCTTTGTCATTCACACACAAATTTCTATACCAGGAAGGATCTTACATTATTTAGCACTAGTTCTAAATTTTTTAAAGGTCCTATCTATATTAAACTTTGAGGATCTAATGATAGAGGGCAATCCATTTATAATGGGGCACTAACATTTCATGTAATATACTGCTTTTTAATGCTTTCGATAATTGAGTCTGGAGACAGAAACAGATTAATTAGCAAAACAAATATTCGGCTTCTGGAACTTGTATGATAAAAAAGAATGGTTAAGAAATTATCAGTATCATCCCTCTAGTACATTATAAACATCAAGATTACAAGGTTATAAATTAGTAAAAATGCAAAATAATTAACTTTGATAAATTTTTTTGTTTCATAATCAGCGAAATGTGTTTTATCAAACTCTTCCTAAATAATACTCTGGTTCACAAAAAATATTGTTTGGCTGTTAAATGGACATTTTCTAACATCTAATATGTACACCTGTGTTTCTCAACATGGTAGTTAACCTCAGAATTGCCTGGAGTCCTAGTTAAAAATGCAGATTGGTATACTCACTCCCTGTCAGAATTTTTAGAGGTAGGGGGACCTGGGAATTTTTATTTTTAAAAAGCTTTCTAAGTGACTCTTAAGCACTCTCAAGTCTGAGAACCACAGACTCCTAAACCTGTCCTCCTAACACTATGCTATATTAGTATATATTACAATACAGGGTCATTTAAAAGTAGTATGGGAACAGAAATGCTACTTGATAATTTACTGATTCAGTTTTTAAGTTGATAAGAAAACATCATAAGTCCCAACCTCAACTGTGTTTTTTTTAGATGTGGACTGACCAAATCTTGTTTATTGTGCTTACCAGTACCAACTAGATAAAGCCTACCAGAAAGCAACATTGTCAAACTACAACCTTGAGGTCCATTTCCATTCCTGGTTCTGCCAGAAAAGATGCTAATTTCATCTCTATGGTTTCTTCCCTAAGATACAGACATAAGTCCAAAAAGGGTTGAGAGTCATGTGGGACTTTTGGAGATGAAATGTTTAGTGACAGAGATTATAGCACAGAGCTTGGTGCTTCTTCCCAACGACTGTGCAGGCAGTAGTTGTACTTTGTTGCTCTAGACAGATTGATTCTATCTAAGTGGGGGTAATGGAATAGAGGAAAACATTAAACAGTGGACACAGAACTAAGAATCCCCTTCTGAAGGAAAAAATATGAAATCTCTTGAAAAAAAATTCAAGTTTTATTATGGACCAGGGACTTAATGAAGAACTGATTGGTGTAGTTTATACAAGCGCTATAGTAATTGGTTTGGCCTCCAAATATGTGCCTTGATTCATTTCTGATGAAAATCTAGGGAAAGGGGGGAAAAAACCCTAGAATTGATATTGGCTCTGTTATTCTGGATTAGTATGGATTAAGCTACTGAATACAAATGTTGGAAGCAAAGCTCCTACCTCAAGTTGCAAACAGTACCAATACAGACAGAATAGTAAGCCTTTAGTGTACACAGACTTCTAGAGAGCCAAAGACTTTAGGGGCACAATCTAAAGTTGACAGATCATGCCATCCCATATTTCCCCAGAGTACAGGGAAGAAATACTTCTCAATGTATGAATTTCATATTAAAATACATTCACATCAAAAAAACAACTTCAAGTTTTGAGAAAGATGTCCTGCAATCTGACCTACAAAATCTAGGGTCACCTTATCCATTGGCCAGTAGTTAGTACATGCATACAAAACCATGTATGTACCTAAAATCACAACTGGTTTCACATGATTTGTTTGGGAAGTGAAACGCAACCAACTATTCTTTGCTTTAGAATAGCCTCAAATATTATGTAGCAGAAATGAAAGATAAACTTCATTAAAGCAAAATTTAAATTCTTTATAGAAAAACCTGGAAAATCTATTTAAAATAATGAATTAAAAGGCATGAAAAATAATCACTATTAACATTTTAATATGATATACAAAGAATTAATATTCTTTTTCCTATATAGTTTTAATTTCTCTTTTTCACAGAGTAATAATACAATTTATAGTAGAATTATAGCCTAAACAATAGGAGACAGCTTAATTTAGTAAACTGAGTAGTTAGTTCAGTAGATTTTTATATAATGCAAAATATAATTATGAAATGATTCTGAGGAATGTTATTTTATAACATTAAATGGAAGTAAAGACAGTTAAAAGATTATACAGCAGAGGCCCTTAAATATTTGTACATGCTTCCAAACTCACAAACCCAGAAGTCTTTACGTACAGTAACAAAGGTTAAGTATTAAATAATCTTAATGAAAAAATTTAAAAGGTAAAGGATGAGAGAAAAAACAATATTGAAACTCTGAAATAGGCCGGGTTTGGTGGCTCACGCCTGTAATCCTAGCACTCTGGGAGGCCAAGGCACGTGGATCGCTCAAGGTCAGGAGTTCAAGACCAGCCTGAGCAAGAGCAAGACCCTGTCTCTACTAAAAAAATAGAAAGAAATTATCTGGCCAACTAAAATATATATAGCAAAAATTAGCCGGGCATAGTGGCGCATGCCTGTAGTCCCAGCTACTCGGGAGGCTGAGGCAGTGGAATCGCTTAAGCCCAGGAGTTTGAGGTTGCTGTGAGCTAGGCTAACGCCACGGCACTCACTCTAGCTCGGGCAACAAAGCGAGACGCTGTTTCAAAAAAAAAAAAAAAAAGAAACTCTGAAATACTAAAAAACAAAAACCAAAACAATTACTAAGTAACCACAAAGCCAAGGCATTGTAAATACAACATAACAGGCATTTTTGTCACCCTTTTAACCTTTATAATCTTGGAACCTGCAGCCTCAACGGCCACATGGGGGCCTCCAGATCCCCAAGTGCTTCCCCTCAACCGAATCCAAACTTCACAGAACAAATCCCTTTATTATTATATAAAAGTTTGGATTCAGTCAAAAGGCTGCACTCAAAGATGCAGAAGGCCACATGATTGGGCTATTAAATTCCAAAACATACAACTGTACTGAGATAAGACATGACTGAACTGAAAATACTGATATAATAACATGGATTTTTTATTTGTCTAGAAAAACCCTGATCTCATATACATACATTTATTTATTCACAAATTCCTTCTGTATGAGCACCATCTAGTGGTCAAACTGTATGCAAACTCTACGTGCTCATTTTAGTACACCAGGTCCATCCAAAACAGATAAAATTCAACATTTTAATATGTTCCAGAGATGTAAGAACAAAGATGATTTCAAAAGTGCTCATTATATATTCAAAACAGGAAAGATTCTATTCCTGAAGCATTCAGTTCAAAAGGCGTATACTTAGTTACGACCATTTTCCTGCCACCTCCATTACTCACAATTTTTGAAAAATTACTGAGCTGCTTGTGATTTCATTTTAGAGTATTCTCGGTACTCAGTAGATGAAATATGTCCTGGCTCAGAGACATACTTATTTAGCACAATCGTCTGCTCATCTAACCTGTTTTCTCTTTGATTTCAAGTCAATTTTAACAATGTTTACTTTGCATATAGTAGTTTTAACACAATTTTCCTTGCCATTGAAGACAAACCAAATATGAATTCTTTTGTGTCTTCAATGCTCCCTGCAACCTCCTATATACCTAATAATGTACCTATTGCCCTCCTTATCACTTCATCTAGATTTCAATCTATTTGGAAAAAGGCTGGGGTTTTGTTTGTTCAACTCCAGATTTTGACCGCTTTTTCTAATTTCCAGCTTATTTTCAGTTTTAGAAATCTTGACACTGTTCCTATGCAACCCCCAAATTTACCCACTACGTCCTTCTCTGTGAAATTAGGATTTTTTATCAGTATACCTAAAATTTCTTTCTTGTGACTCTTCTCAACACTGTCAAGTTTCCCTTTCAGAATCTTAAATCACAAAATCATAATTACCTTTATATTAAGCCCTGAATAAAGTATCTCATTCACTATCTTATTTCATTATTTCAGTAAGGAGAACTACCACCACCACAAGAATCTAAAAGATTACTTCACAGCATGTTTCATGCTGGCAAACCCTTCATAGGGCCACTCATCAGCTCAAGATAGAGATCCTTTACACCCTGCCCTCATTGCCTAATCAGCACCTTAAGTAACAGCAATAATATTATGAATTTTCATGAAGTTCTACGGTTTCCTCTGATTATCACCCTCCTATCACATTTATTTACCTCAGTAACTACTGGCTCCTCCTCTGACTTGGCATCTTATACATATCTTTCAATACCTTGTTCAAATGTCAACTTGCTTTTTTCAGAACACTCTAAGATAATTTCTCCCTCTATTTTTTCATACAGTGTCATAAACTATCTTTCCATAAAAAATACTCATCACTGAAGTCTGACAATGTTACTAGCATATGTTTAATAAATGTTTGCTAAAATCATGTATTGCCTGACAAACAAAACTAATATTCTAGCAGCTGATTTTTAAAGCATCTATTAAATAAATTTTATTTTTTTACCATTAGCTTTTATTAGAATTGTGAAGATTGACGCAGTGCTTAATTTACATTCAACTCAGCAAACCACTACTATTCAAAGATACTTTTTCAAATCACAAAAATAATAATTCATATACCAAGTTCTATGTACAGCATAATACTAAAAGCGGGAAAGCTCCGTATGTTAGTTTTTATTTTTAAAAAGAAGCTGCTAATAGGATAACTAACACTACATTTTAAATAAAATATATTTCATTGTTGAGCTTCTAACATTTTTCTGGTTTTTAAACAATTAAAATAAAAAATCATTAAAATTTGCCTTCTTATGCCAAAGTAAGTTATTTTTCTTTAATTCTGGTTTTCCAACAGAAAGTTAAAGGAACCCTAACCACTTTGCCATTATCCCTACTTACTCCTATCTATTCCACCCCCTTAAATAATTATTTCCTGAGGTACCTGCCAAAGTAACCTATGAATGAAATAGGGGAGGAAGAAACTTCCCAAGCAGGACAGCCTTAATAACTCTTAAATTACAATTGTATCAGAACACAATCTGTCAAAAAGTATCAAGAACTTAAAAAAAATGCTCATATGCTTTTGACCCAGTAATCTGACTTCTGGAAATCCATCCAAAGGAAATACCCAAATACTTTTTATGTCCAAAGACTATTCACTGCAGCTTTCTTTGCAAAACAAGTTTAATAAAAATAATATCAAGGATCAGACATGTTCATCAAATTATAGTACAAATACACTATGTAATATTATGTATCAAGTTTTGAATTTTTAAAGTTTAAGTTTTTTAAAAACTTGATACACAATATTACATGGGAAACATAAACAAGAGAAAATGTATGTAACAAGTTTATAATAGGAAAAATTGTAATTTAGAAATAGATGAAACAGAATTTAGATAATTTCTTCTACTGGGAATGAAAATCCTTATCAATTCAGTTGCCAGATATAAATCAGACAGCAGGCAGGCAAAAGGGTGGGGGGACAAGTTGCTTTACTTCACAGCCCCAGGGGATTATTTATAACTGCTTCAGAGACTGCTGTTGTTAATATCCAACAAAAGAAAACTGAAAAAGCCAGCAAGAGAATGGCCTATAAAGATGGTCAGGTTTTCAGTTGCTTCTCAATGAGACTAGTTGGATTATTACCACAGTACACTAGGATTCCTTCATGCTAGTACTTTCTTGGTCTTACCAGAATGAATCAACAAAGGTTTACATACAATTACATAAAGACTGTCACTCAACTAAGGCAATGATAAAATGCCAGCAACTGTAAGATGTATACCAATTTCCAAAAAGATAAAATGTGAAAAAGGTGTCCTATAACTGATGATAAAGGATATTTTAATTTTTGTAACATACTCCTTTAAATAAGCCTCTGTCAAATTTGTCTTTAAAAAGCTGCTGGGGACATAATCCTTTATCATGAAATTCACAAAAAGCAACTGTATGCAAAGAAAAAGAATTTTAATACAGATACCAAAAGAATCAGGTAAAACTGACTGCATTCTCATATAGTAAGGAAATTAGGGGAAAAAATGAATCAGATTAAGGAAGCAAGTGAGAATCTTATGAGACTAATAACGCTTTCTATCAATACTGGAAATAATAAGCCTCACTCCAGAATCAAGACTTGAAAAATGTCACAAATTTACTTTAAAATACCTCAATACAGGCCAGGCCTTTAAAATACCTTAACACAGGCTCATGTCTGTAATTCCAGCACTTTGGGAGGCTGAAGTGGGAGGACTGCTTATGGCTAGGAATTCAAGACCAGCCTGGGCAAATTAGCAAGACCCCATCTCCATTAAAAATTTTAAAAATTGGCCAGGCGTGGTGGTGCACACCTGTAGTCCTAGCTACCCTGGAGGCTAAGACAGAAGGATTGCCTGAGCCCAGAAGTTTGAGGCTGCAGTGAACTATGGTTATGCTACTGCACTCCAGCCTGGGCAACAGAGTGAGAGCCTGCCTCTGGGGAAAAAAAAAAAAAAAAAAAAAAAACCCTCAACACAGCATGGTAGTAGTTGTGGTGGTGGTGCAGGAAAATACCTCAACACAGCACAATAGTAATAGTACAGTTGTCCCTTGGTACACTTGGGGGATTGGTTTCAAGACTGCCCAAGTATACCCAAATCTGTGTATATACAAATCTGCACATGTGAAGTCCTGAAGTTGGCCCTGTATATACAAAAGGTTGGCCCTCTGTACACTTGGGTTTTTTCAATCCATGTTTGTTTGAAAGAAATCTGCATATAAGTGGACCTGTGTAGTTCAAACTCAATGAAAGGTCAACTGTAGTAATAGTAGTAGTGGTGGTGGTGCCATGTTTCTCAACTTTGGCTGTAGATAAGACACACCTGGGGAGCTTGTAAAACTCTCAAAAGCCAGTCTGCACTGAAATTTACATCCCAAGACTGATCAGCTAGTATTTAATTAGAAAAGTTTTATTTAGAGATGGCTGCTATAAGATTTTTGCCATATTAATCTTTTTTTTTGAGACAAAGTCTCGCTCGGTTGCCTGGGCTATAGGGGCATGGCATCAGCCTGGCTCACAGCAACTTGAAATTCCTGGGCTCAAGTGATCCTCCTGCTCTAACCTCCCGAGTAGCTGGGATTACAGGAGTGTGCCACCACGCCCGGCTAATTGTTTCTATTTTTAGTTGTCTGGCTAACTTCTTTTGATTTTTACTAGAGGCGGAGTCTCACTCTTACTGAGGCTGGTCTCGAACTCCTGATCTCAAGCGATCCTCCTGCCTTGGCCTCCCAGAGTGCTAGTGTCATATTAATCTTTGATCAACACCAAAGGTTTTCCCAACTGAAGTGGGCTTTCATTGATGAAATTAGTGGCTTATTAAATAGCAATATGGGATTTCATTGGTGAAATTCATAGTATTTCAGTTATATACATTAGCTAAATTAATCTAGAGACACAATCTATCCTTGCATAAACAAAAGAGAAGACTCTGACAAGGCCTATACCCTTAGGGATGACACGCTGGGTTTAACTGATGTTCTGGGTTAACAAAATCTTGACTCTGGAATATTGTTTTATCTGCCTAGGGTGAAAATTTTATTCAACAACAGAGAGCTGGGGCTTCATCATATTTAAAGAAGAGGCTACATAAAATATTTTATGCATGCTGACTGATTGTCCGGTTAAATGTCTGTGTCAAAATCTGCATACATAGCAAAGTAAATAAACATCATACCCAAGAAAACACCTACCAAAAACTGAAGAGTTGGCTGAAGAGTTGGCCATGTGCAAATTGGCTTTGGTTAATTTGTAACAATGAGAATGACCAGAAATTCAAAATATCAGAAACAAAAGAATTATACATATCTTGGGAGGGGTTTTGGACTAAATAAATAATTAAAATAGATCAATCCAATCAAGAGAAAACAGGCATAGGCTGACAAGAATAGCATATACAACAGGAGGAAGCGCATGGGCTTTAAGTGTTCTAAGGTTCTTATATTTATTGTTCAGAATAAGAGTAAAAGGTATTTATTGACTTTAGACTTTTTAAAGTTAAAAGGTATTTATTGACTTTAGACTTTTTAAAGTTAAAGTTATATTAAAATTTCTAGAATAACCATTAAAGAAGAGAAAAAGAATTAATAACTTCCAAACTAATAAGAAGGGAAAATGAACTGAGAAAATACAATCCAAAAGAAAACATGAAAGGAATAAAGTCTCTAATATTTAAAAATTAGGAAACACATTTCTAAATAACTCGTGGGACAAAGACAGAAAATCAGAGGATAATAACACATTACATATTAAAACTTGTGGGATACAGTTAAAGTGCTATTTAAAGGAAAGTTTACCAAAAATACTATTAGAAAAGAAGGCTGATAATCAATGCAATAAGCAACTGACTTATGAAACTAGAAAAAGAAACAAAATAAACTCAAAGGAAGCAGAAAAGAAAAAATAATAATAAGAGAAGAAAGGGGAAAAAGATAAAAGAACTGTCTCTGCCACTAACAGGCTACTAATTTTTTACTCTGCATAATTCTCATTTAGTTCCCCAAGGGAGGATCCGATTGCTTGCATCAAACATAATCTTTAATTGATATGTAGACTATCCTACATGTATATTTATGTTCACATACATACATATGCATGTGTGTATATATGTACATAAACATGTGTATATATGTATGTAAAAGGAGAATGGGGGGTTCGGGTGGTGGCACAGACAGGGCAAGGACACAAGGGAATTTTTTATTTAAAAGATGTTTCTTTGAAAAGACCATCTTTGAAACTGACCATCCTTTGGCAAGAATGATGAAGAGAAAAAAGGTAGAAATAAACAATATTATAAATTTAAAAAGGGCCATGCCTACATATGCTATAGACATAGAAAGATAATAATATACTATTATCAATAATAATTTGAAAATACATATGAAATGAATATTCCTAGAAAAAAATAGCCTAGCAAAATCAACTTTTAATAGAATATCTGAATAGTACTATAACCATTAAAAATGTTAACCAGCAGTATGAAATCATCCCTCAAAGGGAATGATAAAACCCAGGTAAGTTTTACTAGTAAGAAATGATCCCTACTCACAATACATAGAACCAAAAAAGAATTAGTATTCAGAAAATATAAAGAACTACAAATCAGTAAAAAGGATGATCCAATATAATAATAAGCAAAAATCTTAAATGGGCATGTCACAGAATAGGAAACCTGAATGACCAATAAATATATCCCACTTCATTAGTAAACAGGGAAATTCACTTAAAATTCATAATCAAAAACAAAACAATGGCAAAAATAAGACTAACAAGTATTGATGAGAATACAGATTAATTAAAAACTGTTATATACTGCTACTGAACATGGAAATTATACAACTACTGAAAAACAATCTGGCATTATCCACAGAGATGTGTGTGTGTGTCTCTCTCTCTCTCTCTCTCTCTCTTTCTCTCTCTCTCTCTCTCTATATATATAAACCTGTGTTTTTTGAAGCACTTTTTATATTAGTAATAAACTGAAAATAAATCCACATCTATCAAAAGTAAGATAAACTGTAATATATTCATAAAACAGAAACCTCTAAAGCAGTGAAATTAAATAAGTCTCAGGAATATAATATTGAACAAAAATAATACCAGCTGACTATTATATATAGTACAATTATATTTATATAAAGTTTAAGATATGCAAAATAAACAATACATTGATTAGAGATCTAAATACGTGGTAGAACTTCATGAGAAAGAATAAATACCAAATTTACAATTGTGGTTACTTCTGAGGAGAGAGATGATAGGATCAGGAAAAGTTACATAATGGACTTTAAGGTAATGTTAATGCTCTTTTTCTGTAGCAACTAATATTTAAAACAAATGTTTAAAACTGTTTCAGTGTGTAGTATTTGAAATACAATAGTTATTTTCTTTATGGGAACTTTTAGACAAAGATAGAATCACTGAATAAAATTCATTTATAAAACATACTTTAAAAAAAAAAAGGTGATTTTGAGTCTGGGCAGGTGGCTCACACCTGTAATCCCAGCACTTTGGGAGGCCAAGCGGGAGGACTGCTTGAGGCCAAGGAGTTTGAGATCAGCCTGAACAACATAGTGAGATCTGTCTCTACCACCAAAAAAAAAAAAAAAGAAAGAAAGAAAGAAAAAAGAAAAGAGAAAAGAAAAGTATATTTTTAGAATACTAATGAGTACCATGAAATTCTCCATAACTATGAAACTAAAATCAGTTGGGGGTGGGGGGAAGGGGATGTTCACGAAAGAATAGTTCTGAGCATGAGTTATAACAAAAGTAATATATACTTCATAGCAGTAACATAGTTATTATCCTACCTTTACTGGTGAAATATGAGAATGAGAAACAAATCCATGGACATTCTCAATCTCTGACAGGTTCTTCTCTGAGACATGAACCAATTCTGGACCTATCACCTCATTGGTGATTTGTGGGGAAATGTGCTCTTGAGGAGGTGTATCTTCATCCTGATAACGATATTTCTGTAAAATAGAGAAAACAAATAAGAAGAAGCCCTGAAAAGCAAAGTGAGTTTACTTCAAATCATGGTTTTCCTAACTAGCAAAATACTCAATATTTAACAATATGAAAATTATTTTTACGGTTTAATACATCAAATCTGAGGAAAATAATATTTCATTTTAGAAGTGATGTCAGTAATTTAATAACATGATTTAATCTGATTATTAAAAATAATCCGAAGCTAGATGAAACCTAAATACTGATTTTCCCATTTCTTACCTAATGTTAGCTGAACCATATATCCTCTAAGACATTAGCTATTTAAATGAAGTCAACCTGAAAAGCCAAAGTTATTCAGCTAAATTATTCTGGTTTTATTTTTCAGCTAACTTGTATAAAAATGACTTAAAAAACCAGTCATTTCAATTTCTAACTGAAGATTATTCCAGTTGATAATAGCATTTTTCTTTTACCTACAAAATAATCTCTCTTCTCACACACCCCCATGCAATCTATTTTTAAAAGATCAACTAGTATTTGAAAACCAAAGCTACCTCACACTATACACAAAAATAAATTATAATTATGGGAAATAGGAGAAAATATAGTGCATGTTTCTCAACTCAGGCTGAGAAAGTCTATGTATAAACAAAACCAAAACAAAATAGAACATTCTCTTTCCTATCACCTCCAAATAAACCCATCCATAAGGAAAAGGCACAATAGAAAAAAATTTTTCAACAATAAACAAAGGATTATTAGCTACTATAAGCTGCTCTTGTAAATGGTTTTTAAAAAGAATAGTAGTCAGCAAACAGGGACATTCAAAAAAGGCATACAAATGGGTCAGTAAACTTAGAAAAAATGCTCAAACTTCTTTAGTAAGCAAAAAATACGGCATCAAACATTCAGAGAAATGGACATAGATCATCATGGTAGAGATCTTTTTCTGGAGGGCAGTTTTGTAATATGCTTCAAAAGTCCTGAAAATGTTTCCACTCCTTGGTCCAGTAATTCCACTTCTAGGAATTAATCTGAGAGACAGTATCAATGAGGAGCATAAATACTCTTTGTGTATAGAAAAAAAATGTACATTTATAAACACACAAAAAATCTTGACTGCTGACAGTTACCATACAACCTCCAGCATCAATTTTTAAACAATATCCTTCCAGAAATGGTACAATTACATGGAAAACAACAATTTGCTTACATTAGCTAGCTTATTTAACATAAGAAATCTGTTTTTATATGTAATTGCAATTATTTTCAAAACCAATGTCAGGCTGAAGTTAACATAAACATAAAATGTAACAGTTTATATACTCAGTTGAGTAGAAGCAACATCTCAGTACTCTCATACCTTAGTAGTAGACATAAGGAAGAAAATTTGGTACCATCTTTTTAAACTTTATAGGTACTTCCACAATTTAGTATGTACTTTAGGGACAGATACATGCACAGGGATATTACTAGAGTGTAGTTTGGAATAAAAGAAAAATTGGAAACAAACTGCCTATCAATAGACTAAAAAAATGGCTAAATAAATTATGGTATACCCATCCTAGGAAATACTATGTAGAAGTTAAATTGGTTAAAAATCTACTTCTTCTAATAGGAAAAGTTGAAGACACAGATTATTGAATAAAGGAAAGCATGCTTCAAAACTATACATAGATATCACAATATATACTTATTTAATATATAAAATTATATATACATAAATATATAAAAACTATAAATATATAAATACATACACAATTTGAACATTTTTAAGCAAAGCAACAGTGTATGTATATATTAACATTATATATGTATATGAGTGTGTGTGTGTATGAGAGAGACAGAGAGAGAGAGAGAGAGAGAGAGAGAGAGAGAGGGAGGGAGGGTTTGTGTGTATCTCCATATCCATGAATGTACATAAGTAATTTGGGGGGATATGAAAGGAATTAAAACAAAAAATGGTTCATCCTGAAAAGGGAAAGAAGAAATCATTGTTTAAAATTATGTCCTTTAAGTATCTTTTAATCTATAAGTTTCTCCTTGATCCCTTTTTATTCCTTATAATTACTGAAAAACTCAAGGCATTTGACCTATAGGGGTTCCCATTAAAATCACTGCACACTCATGGGTCATTCAATGTGGTCCTTTGGCTTCTGTATTTCTTTAAAATGGGCAGCTGGACACAACAACTGGCTTAGTCTCAAGTCAATTCTTTTGATTAAACTATAGGTGTTCTTTTATCAGGAAGCACATAATGTCTGGTTATCTCTTTTTGTGATGTTAGCAGCTCTTGATACTCATGCCTAAATCAAGTCATTCACTGGGAGTTGCAAAATGGTGATAGTCTAATTCTAAATTTTTCATTAATTTGATGAAATACATGTATTAAGATATAACTCTCTTTACCTACTATTTGGCTACCTGTTGGTATGGTTCACAAAGGAATAACAGTGAAAATGCTTGAATTCGTCCCTTCATTTACTAGTTTTCAAGATAGATTAAAAAATTGGCTCCCTGTCATCCTCCTAAAATGATCAATTAGGTTTCTATCAATCATTCAATGCAATCCCTATCAAAATCCCACCCCGACCTCCCCCTACCCCCAGAAATCAACAAGCTGATCGTAGTATTCATATGGAATGGCAAAGGATCCAGAAAAGCCAAAACAATCTTTTTTTTTTTTGAGACAGAGTCTCGCTCCGTTGCCCGGGCTAGAGTGCTGTGGGGTCAGCCTTGCTCCCAGCTCAAACTCCTGGGCTTAAGCAATCCTTCTGCCTCAGCCTCCAGAGTAGCTGGGACTACAGGCATGCGCCACCATGCCCGGCTAATTTTTTTATATATATATATTTTTAGTTGTCCAGATAATTTATTTCTGTTTTTAGTAGAGACGGGGTCTTGCTCCTGGTCTCAAACTCCTGACCTCGAGCGATCCTCCCGACTCGGCCTCCCAAAGTGTTAGGATTACAGGCGTGAGCCACTGTGCCCGGCTGCCAAAACAATCTTAAAAAAGAAAAACAAAATGGAGAACTTACACCTTCTGATTTCAAAACTTACTACAAAGCTACATTAATCAAGACTATGGTACTGGAATAAGGATAGACACATAAATCAATGGACTAGAATTAACAGTCCAGAAAGATATCCTTACATTTATGGTCAATTGCTTTTCAACATGTGTACCAAGACATAGAAAGAGAAAGAAAATCTTTTCAGCAAATGATATTGGGACAACTGGATGTAAAGGAATGAAATTTAGATCTCTTCCTTACACTATGCACAAAAATTGACTCAAAATGGACCAAGACCTAAATATTAAATATAAGAGCTAAAGTTATGAAACTCTTAGAAGAATACTTAAGTGTAAATCTTATGACCTTGAATTAAGCAATGGTTTCTTAGTTATAACATCTAAAGTATTAGCAACCAAACAAAAACAGATAAATTGGACTTCATCAAAACAAACTTTTGTTCATCAAAAGCTACTATTTCCACTACAAGAAAGTGAAAAGACAACTGAAAGAATAGGAAAGAATACTTACAAATTATATATTTGGTAAGGGTCTAGTATCCAGAATACACAAGAAACTCTTACAACTCAACAATAAAAAGACAACCCAATTTTAAAACGGGCAAAGGATTTCAACAGACATTTTACCAAAGAAGATATACAAATGGCCCATAAACACATGAAAAGATGTTTTACACCATTAGTCATTAAAGAAATGCAAATCAAAAGCACAAAATATGACTTTACACCCAATAGGATAACTACAATAAAAAAGACCGACACTGATACATGTTGTTGAGAACATGGAAAAATGAGAACGTTCAAAATTGCTCATGGGGATGCAAAATGACACATCTGGTCTGGAAAATAGTTTGACACATCCTCAAAAGGTTTCACTGGGTTGTTACCATATAACCAAGCAATTCCACTCTAGAGAATTGGAAACATCCATCCTAATAAAAACTTGTACATAAATGTTCACAGCAGCACTAGTCATAAAAGCCCCCAAATGGAAACAATCCAAATGTCCATCAATCTATGAATGTATAAAATGTGGTATATCCACACAATGGAACATTCTATAAAAAAGAATTAAGTATTAATATATATTATAAAATGGAACCTTGAAAACGTTATGCTAAGATAAAAAAGACAGACACAAATGGCCACATATAATTCCATTTATATGAAATGTTCAGAATAGGCAAAATCATAGAGCCAGAAAGTAGATTAGTGGACGACAAACACTGGGGAAAGAGAGAAATGGATATCAACTGCTAGTAGATATGAAATTTCTTTTGGGGGTGATGAAAACATTCTGAAATTAGTGGTGGTAGTTGCATAATCTTGTACACAGAACTGTACACTTTAAAAGAGTAAACTTTATCATATGTCAATATCTTAATTTAAAAATTATTATTAAAATTATCATTATAAATTGATGAATTACACAGATTTGGTTTAAATCCACCACAGATGTCCTTTTTTGAAGTTCAAATTGTCATACCTCTAGCCAGTAGGAATCTATTAGTTTCTAAATTCCCTTGTACTTGTACCTTTAAGAGAGAACCTAATATAACAAAATACAGTTACCAAAGGTAAATTCTATTATTTGTTATATGTTGAGCATCCCTAATCTGAAAATATGAAATCCTAAATGCTCCAAAATTTGACAGCACCAACATGACACCACTAGTGGAAAATTCCACAGGAGACCTCATGTGACAGGTCAGAATCAAAAGGCAGTCAAAACTTTGTTTCACGCATAAAATCCTTAAAAATATTGTATAAAATTATCTTCAGGCTATGTGTATAAGGTGTATATAAAACATAAATTTTGTGTTTAGATGTAGGTCCCATCCCCAAGATATCTCATTATATAAATGCAAATATTGCAAAATATGAAACATTTTTGGTCACATTCTGTCACAGTCTGTTTTGTATTGCTATAAAGGAATACCTGAGACTGGGGAATCTAAAAAGAAAAGAGGTTTATTTGGCTCATGGTTCTGCAGGTTATACAAGAAGCATGGCACCAATATCTGCTTCTGGTGAGCTTCAGAGGGCTTCCAATCAAGGTGGAAGGTGAAGGGGGAGCATGTGTGTCACATGGTAAGAGAGGAGGGGAGGTGCCACTCTTAAAACAACCAGCTCCTGTGTGAACTAACAGAGTGAGCACTCACTCATTACCACCATGGGAAGGGCACCAAACTATTCATGAGGGATCTGCTCCCATGACCCAAACACCTCCCACTCAGCCCTGCCTCCAACATTAGAGATCCAATTTCAAAATGAGATTTGGAGGGAATAAATATCCAAACTATCATAAGCACTTCAGATAAAGAATACTCAAGCTGTAATGATTCCAAAAAGGGAAACCTTGGGTTCATTAAAATTATTTGAGAAAGTATTTCCAAATAGCTTTCAGACCCACCACTTACACTGCATAGTAATATTCATCAGCATTTCTTACTATCTAAAGGTTGATCTCAATCTATTTCCAAAATTTTTTTAACATTGAAAAAGTCATATAAAACCATTTGCTAATAGAGTAGAACTTAGAAAACTAAAACCTTCCACAAAGATGTTCCAAAATTCTAACTTACTTAATACTTATTAATTACAAAGTGATGATGAGGGTATAGGAATGAAGGAGAAAGGACATTCAAAAATGACTAGATTAAGAACATTCTAAACACATTTCTCCATCTTTTTAAAATGCTTTTAAGGCGGTATCTTTGGTATAAAACCTTCCACTCTCCCTAATCTTGGTTAACAATATTAGCAATATTATTTTACTTACTTCTGAGAGTTGAAATTTGTTTTAATTTGGAATGTGACCATGTAACTGCTTCACTGCTATTAGATAATTTCCAGATATCTTTCTTTAGAAACAATCAGTTTCTGATTATGGAAATGATATAGGTTTCCAAATATATTAGAAAATTTAAAATGACTAAAATTAAGACCAAAAATTTACTAAGTAGTAGCACAAGGTTCTTAAATCAATCACAAACAATTGAACAAATATAATTATTAATTTATAAATATCTTTCTATACTTATATTTATTCAGTAAAAAAATTAAAAAGGAATATTTTATACCACATACTGCTCCATGCACTCCAACATACTCCATTTTAAGAAAAACAATGAGACATTAACATAAAAGCAGTGGTAAGGTTTAATGTGAATTCTTGAAACAGATGAGGATTAATATGTGTTGATAAATAGAGACAGAACCACCATCAATCTGGAACCCAACTTCCAAATTTCAACAAAACTCGAGGTGCTAGGTGTATAGTGTGGGTGTTTTTATGTACGGGGGATAAATAAAACTTAGATGTTCATATAAATATTTTAAATGTTTGTAAAAATTCAAGGATAAGTGCTAGTACAGAAATGAGAAAGACCATATAAACCATTAGGAGAGAGAGAAAATTAAAATCAAAAAACAAAAAAACCTCCTGAAAAATAGCAAAGTTAACAAATGGGAGGTAAGAGTTAAAACAAATGCACGAAAACCATGATAAATATTAATACAAGATTGAATTTAAAAATGTGATTAACAAAAAATGTAAGCACATTATATCTGAATTGAAATTCTATAAAATTAAAGCTAATTCCTGAATTTTTGAGGAAGATGAAAATCTTCCAAAATCATTAGACAATCAGATTACAGAATCTGACAAAACAAGAGATCAATTTTGCTTTGAATATGAATTTAAAAATGTTTTGGAAGGGAAAATAGCAAACTGAATCTAACAACATAAAGTGAAATGTGTTCCAAAAATACAAGGATGGTTCAATTTTAAGACATTCATATATCTACATATTGAATGAATAGATCAAAGAACAAAATTCATATGATCATCTCAATAGATGCTTTAGAGCGACCACCTAAGCATCTGCCAAAATTTTATAAGCATTCCTGATTTTAGAGGAAGCAAAACTTGAATACAGAAATATAAAGAAATGTTTAAAGCATCTACCAACAATTTAATGGTGAAAGATAAGAAGCATTCTTATAAAGTGGAAATTAAGGCAATATCACCTTATTCAACATTTTTCTAGCATTTCTATCCAATACGCTAAAAGCAAAAAAAAAAGAAAAGAAAAAAGAAAAACAAAAACAAAAAGAAAAAAAGGCATAACTGTCTAAAACTGCCAAAAAAAAAAAACCAAAAAAAAAAAAACCAAAGTGTAAACGAATTATAAAGAAGTGTGAGCATTTTTTCTGAAGAGATGTTCATAACTTTAATCAGTTTCTCAAAGGAATTTGGGATAATCACTTTAATGAGTGTGTGTTTGGCATGGGGGCTGCTATCACTGTCAGAGAATGATCCAGCATAATCATTTTTAGATCTGTGGTAAAAAGTGGTGGGCAACTGTGAGATGGGGAAGGGAAAATATGTGTATTAATATTATAAATAAAAACTTAAATTTGAAACTAGTGTGCAAATTCATCACCTCTTATGTAATGATACAAGTTATTGTAAATGAAAAAAGCTGAAATCCAGTGACAGTCATAATTCTAGTCACAACTTTCACTTCACTTAAAATACAATCACATGTTGTTTAATGACAAAGATACATTCTGAGAAATGTGTCATAAGGCAATTTTGTTTTCGTTGTATGAAAATTATAGAGTACACTTACAGAAAACACAACTAGGCTATATGGTATAGCCTATGGCTCCTGGGCTACAAACCTGTACAGCATGTTACTGTACTGAATACTGTAGACAACTGTAACATAATGGCTAACATGTATCTAAACAGAAAAGGTACAGTAAGAATAGGGTATTATAACCTTATGGGACCACTGTCATATGTGTTGTCTATCACTGACCGAAACCATGTGTTATGTGGTACCTACCTGTATTAAATTATGAAACCTTAATTTTTAAATGACTGGATCTATAACAATTTTTAATAGAAATAAGATTTTTTTCTTAAAATGTTTATCTAAAAAAACTTTTGTAGTTTCAAATTTTACTAGTCATAATGAGATCTAAACCTCCATTGCATAAAATACTTAGAAAACTCTGTCACAATCATAAACTTTTGCAAACAGTACTGAAATCCAAAGATTACAGTGACACCTTATAAAGACCAACATTTCCTACAAATCAAAATTAGGACATTTTACATCCTAAAACTGATCTACAAGCTAATACTATATTTCACCAACTCCATCCAGTATACCATCAAATATAAGATGTCCCACTAATTATATGTACCTCCCAAAACAAAACAAGGTCAAATAAATTGTTAAGTGCATCAATTAATTGCAAATAATTACAAATTTGAGATAAGTTAAAATTAGAGAAAAGTACATCTCAAAATCAATGAAATACATGAATTTAAAACCACAGAAATTTACATTTCTTTTCAAAAATCATTACTTTCATTTTTTAGATCTTTAACAATGAAAAATTATCCTTTCAAGAGCAAAACTATACTCTTGATTTCAAGGTTAAAATAAATGGCCTCCTTCAGGGAAAAAGAAACTGGCATTAAATTGTGTCACTCAGGCAGGCTAGAGCCACAGCAAGTAGTAATAGTATACAAAACTGGCAACACTAGAATTAAAACAGGGCTGGTGGGTGCCCAAACAATACAGAAGATACTTTTAGGATGGGCAAGGAAGGCAACAGAATCTATCACCTGGCAGAGAGCCATGCTGGGTTGGGAATGAATCTCTCTGTGGCAAAAACCCTGGTGCAGGTGCTTATTTTTAATTTTCTTAAATAGAGTACAAAGAATTCCTTCCTTCCAGGGTAGCACAAGAGCCAAGAAAGAGCTTTTCTACTTTCCAGCTAAAGGCTCAGGCTCCCTTGTTTAGGGAAAATTATGTATGAATCAACATTACACTGACTTCATTCTTCTACTTACAAATTGCAAATGAGCTAACTACGGTACAAAAATGCATACAAAAATACTGTATTGGTTTTGTTCTTAATAGTGGTTTAATATAAAGCTGCAGGAAGAGGAACAGAAGAATCATATAACAACCAATATTAGATTGATTCAGTTTTCCTGACCATGACAAAAGTTGTTTCAGGACCAGCTAACAGCCAGCTGTACACAAACTTTCAAAATGAGGTTAACTATGGTCTTTGTAAAATATCTGCTGGTTTGTGATAGGAACTACAGTATAATTTTGCCTGTTCCATTAGTTTGTTTATAAAAGTATTATATCCATTAACTAGGGGCTGGGATGAAGATTTTAGGTACAATTAAACTACTGTCTGTGGTTAAACGATACTTAGTTTCTAACCAATATTAACAAAAACCAATCTATATAACTGGGGGAAACAATTTAGCAAAAAATTGATTACTGCCTGCAGAAGAATCAATAAATATCTCTAAGTAAGTATTTCTTCCAACTACAGTTGGCCCTCTGTATCTGCAAGTTTCACATCTGCAGATTCAACCAACAGCAGATGGAAAACATACAGAAAAATAAATAAATAAAAATAACAATAAAAAACAATACCAAAAAACTCCAATATGGTATAAAAACTATTTACATAGCATTCACATAGTATTAGATATTATACATAATCTAGAGATGATTTAAAGTACATCAAAGGATGTACGTAAGTTGTAAGCAAATACTATGCCATTTTAAATTAGGGACTTGAGCATCCTCTGATTTTGGTATCCTGGAGGGTTCTGGACCCAATCCCCTTGGAATACCAGGGAATGGCTGTATTCACTTGCTTGGAATAAAAATGAATTAAAAATCCCTGCAACCACTAACAGCAATTGCTGAAAGATTAAGATCCAAGGAGAATAGAATTACTAATTCAAACTTTTTAAGGAAAGAATTATGATATGCCAAGATAAGATTTCCACATATCAAATCCTCTTGAGCATGCTGAAAAGAATGTATTCAACCTTCATATAATAAAGCTATACATGTGAGAAACGGTTTGCCTTACCAATATTGGGACTTGCTATTATGCTTTCACCTTTCCCCTAGAAATAAAGCCTAGATTAGGGAAAGGGGAGGAACACAATACAAGTAAAATTGTGTTAAGATTTTACAGGAATACATAAATTTCCAGAATTGGCCATGACTAGATGAGACAAAACCCTGAAACAAAAACTATGATAGAAAAGAACATTCTTAAAAAATAATTCCTCAGGGCCGGGCGCGGTGGCTCACGCCTGTAATCCTAGCACTCTGGGAGGCCGAGACGGGTGGATTGCTCGAGGTCAGGAGTTCGAGACCAGCCTGAGCAAGAGCAAGACCCCGTCTTTACTAAAAATAGAAAGAAATTATCTGGCCAACTAAAAATCTATATAGAAAAAATTAGCTGGGCATAGTGGCACATGCCTGTAGTCCCAGCTACTCGGGAGGCTGAGGCAGTAGGATCGCTTAAGCTGAGGAGTCTGAGGTTGCTGTGAGCTAGGCTGATGCCACGGCACTCATTCTAGCCTGGGCAACAAAGCAAGACTCTGTCTCAAAAAACAAAAAAAAATAAAAAAAATAATTCCTCAGAAAGGACAAAAAAAAGAGAGAGAGAGAAACCAATACAAATGTAAATGCAAAATTCCAAAATAAAACATTAGCAAATAGAATTCAGAACATCAAAATAATACTGTAATCCAATAGTTAAATATCAATAAATCTTTGAATATAACTAGCCTCATTAAAAAGTCAAAAATAAAAAAAAATTAATGAATACCAAATAGTCAACCAATAAAAACATCCATTACTGATTAAAACTACATAACTATGTATAGTTATATATAACCATATATAACTGTAAAAGATAACTGAGAAGCCATAAAAAAAATGGCTGATTCATTTGACCAGAAGTTAAAAAATAAAAAACTACTAGAGAACATTTGTAACATTAATCCAAAGGACTAATTTCACAAACATATATAAAGACTATAAATCCCTCTGGCTCTCTCTCCAATGCATGGAAGAAGAATATTAAAGCAAACAATGCAGAGAATAGAAATGAAATACCTTTTAAATGTAAAAAAGATGTTTACCTACTCCCAAAATTATAAATATAAAAGGCCAGGCGCGGTGGCTCACGCCTGTAATCCTAGCACTCTGGGAGGCCGAGGCGGGTGGATCGCTCGAGGTCAGGAGTTCGAGACCAGCCTAAGCAAGAGTGAGACCTCGTCTCTACTAAACATAGAAAGAAATTATACGGACAGCTAAAAATATATATAGAAAAATTAGCTGGGCATGGTGGCGCATGCCTGTAGTCCCAGCTACTCGGGAGGCTGAGGCAGGAGGATTGCCTGAGCCCAGGAGTCTGAGGTTGCTGTGAGCAAGGCTGATGCCATGGCACTCTAGCCCGGGCAACAGAGTAAGACTCTGTCTCAAAAAAAAAAAAAAAAAAAAAAAAAAAAAAAAAATATATATATATATATATATATATATAAAACTACACTGAGATGCCATTGTCAAATATCCAAGTTTGATAACACACTATACTGATAAGTACATGGGAAAAACAAGCACTATCATTTATATCTGTGGAGTACACACTAGTATCACCTCTATGAAGAGCAATTTCACAACCTCTACCAAAATTATAAATACATATATCCTCTGACCCGATAATTCATTCTACTTTTAGGAATTTGTCCTACAGAAATATTCCCACGTGCACAATTGATATATGTGTAGGCAGTTATTCACTGTAGCATTGTTTGTAAAACTAGTAACTAAAAACATCCATCATTATATTCATCAACAATGAACTGTCAAAGAAATTATCCCTATCTAAATAAGAGAATATCATAAGCCATAAAAAGGTGAGAAAAGTCTTTAGGAATGTAAATAGGAAGAGCTCCAGAATATAAGGTTAAGTGGCTAAAACAAGTTCAGAACAGTATAGACTGTGCTCCTTTGTGCGTGTGTGTGTGTGTGTGTGTATGTGTGTGCATGTGTATGTAAGAGGGGTGAAGGAAAATACAAATATTTGCTTACATATGGATAAACTAGCATGCATATAAAACAGATGACTTTAGCTGCTTGATGAGAGGAGATTTGTACCCGGGGGAAAGGGTACAAATCTTTCATTTTTATATACCTTTTGGATTTTGAACCACATCAATATATTACTCATTCACAAACTTACCTTAAAAACTAAAAAAACAAAAACAAAAACAAAATTTTAATGAGTTGATACAATAATCACTATGTACAGGATATACTGTGGGGTTTTTTTGTTATGTTTTGTTTTGTTTTTGAGACATAGAGTGTTGCTCTGTTGGCCAGGCTAGAGTGCCATGGTGTCAGCCTAGCTCACAGCAACCTCAAACTCCTGGGCTCAAGCAATCCTCCTGCCTCAGCCTCCTGAGTAGCTGGGACTACAGGCGTGTGCCAACACAGCCAGCTAATTTTCTCTATTTTTAGTTGCCCGGCTAATTTTTTTTTTTTTTTTTCTATTTTTTAGTAGAGACAGGGGCTCGCTCTTGCTCAGTCTCGAACTCCTGAGCTCAAGCAATCCTCCAGCCTTGGCCTCCCAGAGTGCTAGGATTACAGACATGAGCCATTGCACCTGGCCCAGGAATATACTGTTATATAGCTGAAAAATCTAAGCAAATCTACTGAAAATTTAATAGAAGTAATTTCCCATATTTAAATGATAAATTAAAATACACATGACTTGGGCTAACACTCAACGGTGCTGAGAATCTGAACATGAATCTTACTTCTTTCCCTAATTGCATCTGGTTCTCTGAATAGCTGAACCTGGCTTCCACCACTGGACATTGCTATAGCACCAACAGAACACCAAGAGGTGTTCACAGTACTGCAACTCTAAACCACCCAAGCCTGAGGTCCCCAACCCCCAGGCCATGGACTGGTACCTGTCAGTTTCTCTGTGGCCTGTCAGGAACCGGGCTGCAAACCAGGAGACGAGCAGCAGAGGGAGAGCAAGTGAAGCTTCATCTGTATTTACAGCCACTCCCCATCGCTTGCATCACTGCATAAGCTCCGCCTCTTGTCAGATCTGCAGCAGCATTAAATTCTCATACGAGCGCAAATGTGAGGGATTTAGGTTGTGCGCTCCTTATGAGAATCTCATGCCTGATGATCTGAGGTGGAGCTGAAGCCACGATGCTAGCTCTGGGAAGCAGCTCCAAATACAGATTATCATTAGCAAAGAGGTCTGACTGCACAATAAATGTAATGTGCTTCCTGAATCATCCTCTCCCCTACACTCCCCCAACCCATGGAAAAATTTTCTTCCATGAAACCAGTCCCTGGTGCCAAAAACGTTGGGGTCCAGTGACCCAATGATCCAGGCCACTTCTCATGCAGAAACTAGACCTTTAAACCAACTGAGTCTGTCAGCCAGTTCTGGCTTCAGGGATGTTCTGTAACTTTTGATGTTTATTAAATTTGTTATCCCTAGCTGAATCTGCAAAGCAAATTAGGTAAAATTCCCTTTTAAAAATATACATGATAATTTAAAGCAAAAATCACAGTCTTATAGAGTCTATATAATATGTACGTAGATTTAATACATACAGATGTAATACATATGAAAACTATGGCATAAAAGATAGCGGGGAGCAGGGGATGACAGTGCTGGTAAATAGACCTATACAACTGCAAAGTATCTGCATTTTATGTGAAGTGGTACAATGCGAAAAGTTAAGAACATATATTGCAATCCTTACAGCAACTAATACAAAAATGCAAAGAGGCAGATAGCTAAGAAGCCAGTAGTTAAATTAAAAGAGAATACTAAAATATATCCAAATAATCCTAAAAGAGAAAAGAAAGGGAGAACAAAGCAACCAAAGGAGGACAAAGAGAAAACAAATCATTTAAAAAAGCAAACCTTGGCCGGGCACGGTGGCTCACGCCTGTAATCCTAGCAGTCTGGGAGGCCGAGGCGGGTGCATCGTTTGAGCTCAGGAGTTCGAGACCAGCCCGAGCAAGAGCGAGACCCCCGTCTCTACTAAAAGTAGAAAGAAATGATCTGGACATCTAAAAATATATATACAAAAAAAAATTAGCCGGGCACGGTGGCACATGCCTGTAGTCCCAGCTACTCAGGAGGCTGAGGCAGGAGGATTGCTTGAGCCCAGGAGTTTGAGGTTGCTGAGAGCTAGGCTGATGCCACGGGCACTCTAGCCCAGGCAACAAAGTGAGACTCTGTCTCAAAAAAAAAAAAAGCAAACCTTAATCATGTTGATGATTGCATTAAATGTGCAAGGCCTTAAACACTATAATTAAAAGGCAGAGATTATCAGAACAAATAAAAAAAGATATGTACTTTATATGTAAAGATAAAAAGAATAAAAGTATATAAATAAAGATATATCCTATAAATTTCAAGCATAAGAAAGCCTAAGTAGCTGTATTAATATCTGATAAAGCAGACTTTAAGACAGAGTATTTGTCTAAAGAAAGAGATTTCAAAATGCTAAAAATTTAATTCGTTAGGAAACTATAATAACCATAAATATAAGTACCTAATAACAGAGCCTTAAAATACATAAGCAAAACCAAAGAAAATTAAAGGGAGAAACAGATAATTTGATAATCTTAGTAAGAGATATAAACTCCTTGATCAGCAATTGACAGAACTATAAAAATATTAGCAAAGACAATCTGAACTATCAACCATTTTGACCAAATTGGTATTTATGACACACTACACTTTAACAACTGAAAAAAATACATTATTTTTGGTGCACGTGGTACGTTTGCCAATATAGTCCATATGCAAGGCCACAAAACAAATCACAAATCTAACAGAATTGAAATCATAAAGAGTGCTCTGACCGCAACAGAATTAACTTAGAAACAAACAACAATAAGATATCTAGTAAAACCCCTAATATTTGTATATTAAACAATACACTTATAAAAAAAACTCATGGGTCAAAAAATAACTCAAGGAAATTAGACCTCAGAACTAAGTAATAATGAAGCTAAAGCAATGCTGCGTAGCAAAGAAATTTAACTTTGCCTTTGTCCTTGACTCCTGAGCAGTAATCGCCAAATTCTTGAAATCTCTTGCCTGGTAAGACTATCTTTATCTGCCTGGGGACTTTGGACCATGCCATTTAGTCTAACAGTGTCATTTATGGTTGGGGGGATTTGGGTCACAGTATCAGCTTGACTTCTTGGAGGGGCTGAACACAAGTCAGCACTGTGAGTAGCCAATCATGTAGATATGATTGAGCCCCGACAACAACTCTGTAAAGCAAGGCTTGGATGAGTTTTCCCAGTTGGAAAATTCAGTGTATACTGTCACACACTGTTGCCAGAAGAGTTTACATTGTCCATGACTCCCCAGAGAGGTCAACTGAAAACTCTTCCTTTGGGAAGTTTCCTGGACTCTGCCCCATGTATCTCCATTGGCTGAGTTTAATTTGTATCCTTTCACTGTAATAACCTTAACTGTGAGTAAAATAGTTTTCAGTGAGTTCTGCTGAGTCCTTCTAGTGAACTACTGAACCTGAGGGTGGTTGTGGGGCACCCCCAAACTTGCAACTGACATCAGAGGTGAGTGATCTTGAGTACTGTTTTGAAACTTTACAAGTACTTAAATAAAAATTTGTAGCTTTAATTGGTTATATTAGAAATGAAAGCTTAAAATCAGTGACCTAAAGGATCTACTTCAAGAACTACCTAAATTAATAAATAAAGATTAAGTAAACCTGAAGAAAAGGAAGGAAATAATAAAAGGTGGAAATCATTGAAACAGAAAACAAAGAATTGGGAATATTAACAAAGCCAAATAATCATCAAAATAGATAAATCCCTTTAGACTTAGAAGAAAAAGAGACAGAATATAATCATCAATATCAAAGAATGCAAGAGAGGTTATCACTCCAAAACCTACACACCTTACAAAGATAATACAAAAATAATTATGAAAAGCTTTAGGCCAACAAATTCAACAGGTTAGATGAAACCAAGAAATTCCGTGAAAAACATATCTCACCACACACAATATTCTGACACAATATGAAACAGTAAAGCTGAGTGGCCCCACAGATTTATATATAAATGTTTACATATATTTCTTTACATCTTTAACATCTATTAAAGCTGAATTTGTTATCAAAATTCTTCCCACTGAGAACCAGGCCCAGAAGTGATTTCTACAAAACATTTAAGAAAGAAATATCAATTCTACACAAATTCTTTCAGAAAATAGAACATTTCCAACTATGAGAGCACCATAACACTATTGATAAAACCTGACAAAGACATTCTAAAAGAAGAAAATGATAGATGAATATCCATCATGAACATAAATGCAAGAGTCCTTTTTAAAATAAATGCAAGAGTCCTTTTTAACTGAATATGAAAAGGATGATCCAAAGGATAAAACATTATGACAAAATAAGGTTTACCACAGGAAGGCAAGGTTAGTTTAAAATCGGAAAAACAAATCAGTGTAATTCTCTATATTAACAGAATAAAGGAGAAAAATCACATGAACATTTTGATAGAAATATGTGATCCAATTTATTACCAATTCATGATAAATTCTCATTGAACTAAAAATCCAGAGGCACAATCTCAATTTGACAAAGGGCATTCATGAAAACCAAACAGCTAACATATCTAATGATGAAAAGTTGAACATTAAGATGGAGAAATACGAAAAAGAGTGCTCACTCGCCTTACTTCTATTCAACATTATGCTAGAGGTCCTAACCATGGCTAGAAGGCAAATAAAAGAAATAAAAAGTATAAAAGCCAATAAGGATGAAGTAAAATTGTCTCTATTTGTAAATGACATGGATTGTTTACACTGAAAATCCCAAGGAATTTACAAGACTATTAAAACAACAGTTTAATTTGGTAAGGTTGTAGGATACAATGTTAATCAATCAAATTATATTTTTTATACCAACAGTGAATAATTGGAAGTCAAAACTTTTTAAAAATTCCATTTGCACCAACTCTGAAAAAAGATAAAATATTTAGGAATAAATTTAACAAAAGATGTGCAAGATGTCTTCACCACAAATTACAGAACACTGCTAAAAGAAATTAATATCTAAAGAAATAAACACACTATATGTTTGTGGATTGGAGGACTCATTATCAAGCAGTTCATTTTCTTTAAATGATTTATAGGTTCAGTGCAATCCCAATAATAATTCCAGCAAACTTTCTGTTGAAACTAATAAAGTGATTCTGAAATATTGAAACACCAATGACCTAGAAGAGATGAACCAAGTTTTAAAAAGAATAGTAAGAAGACTTACAACTTACATTATCTGATATCAAGACAGTGTGGTATCAGCCAAAAGGTGGACAGATATATCAATGGAACAGAATAAAGAGTTCAGAAATAAATTTACACAGATACAGTCAATTGATTTTTGGCAATTCAATGGAAGCAATTCAACAAATGGCACTGCAGTGACTAGATATCTATACAGAAAAAAATTAGTATCAACCTCTATCCCACATCATACAAAAAATTAACTTGAAATCGATCACAGATGTAAATGTAAAATCTAAAACTATAAATTTCTAGAATATATGAGAAAATATTTTTTGTGAACATAGACTAGGAAAAGATTTACTAATATAGAACATAAAAAGTACAATGATTAATGTTTTAGATAAAGTGGGCTTTATTAAAACTTTTGCTCTTGGAAAGTCACCACTAAAAAAAGTAAAAGGCAAGTATAGAATGAAATAAAATATCTACAATAAATATATCTGACAAAGGACTCATATCTGAATATACAAAGATCTTTTATAATTCAGTCATAAGAAAAACAATTCAGTTTTATAAAACGGGGAACAAATTTACACAATACTTCATGTATTAGTTTGCTACAGCTACTGTAACAAAGTACCACAAACTGGGAGGTTTAAACAACAGAAATTTATTGTCTCATAGTTCTGGAAGCTAAGTATAAGATCAGGGATCAGCAGAGTTGGTTTCTTCTGAGGGCCGTGAGGAAGAACCTGTTCCATGCCTCCCTTCCTAGCTTCTGGTGGCTAGTTCACAATTTTGAGCATTCCTTGAGCTATAGATGCATCACTCCAATCTCTGCCTTCATCTTTACATGGTGTACTTGCTCTGTCATACCTCTTTGTTCAAATTTCCCTTTTTTATAAGAATACCAGTTATATTAGATTAGCGCCCACTCCAATGACCTCATTTTAACTGGATCATCCCCGCAAAGCCCTAACTACAAATAAGGTCACATTCTGAGATATTAGGGCTAAGGACTCCAATATATCTTTCTTATAGGGGGGCTGGAGACCCATACCACTTTACAAAAGAAGATAAACTCAAGTCAAACATGAAATGATGCTCAACAGCACAAATCACCAAGGAAATGCAAAGTAAAACCACAATGTGATACCCACTAAACCACTGCATATCCACTAAAATGGCTTTTTGGGGGAGGTGGTATAAAGGACAAGCACTGGTGAATTTATGGAGCAACTGAGACTCTCATACACTGCTGAAAACCACCATTCTTATATACCTAGGGTATTAAAACAACCACCAGACATCTATCAAAGAGAAATAAAAACATATGTCCACACAAAAACTTGTACCTGAAAAGTCGTAACACCTTTGTTCACAATAGCCAAGAACTGCTAACAATCCAAATGTCCATCAACAGGTATAGATAAAATGTAATATATCCAGACACTGGAATACACCTTTGCAATAAGAAGTAGTAAATTATTTACATAACCAACAACTTCAATGAATCTCAAAAGCACTGTGAGTTAAGAAACCAGACACAAAAGAATCTTACTGTATGAATCCAATTACATAACATTTTTGAAAATGTAAAATAATTTACAGTGACAAAGGCAGATCAGTGGTAACTGGTGGGGAGTGGAGGGTTGAATGGAATGTAAAGGAGCACAAAGAATCTTTTTGGAGTGAAAGAAATATTCTGTATCTTGAGTGTGGCAGTGGTTTCACAGGGTTTGCATCTGTCAAAACTAATCAAATTATATACTTTACATGGATGCAGCTTATTGAATGTAAATTTTACTTTAATGAAAATGATTCAATAAAATAGTAAATATCTATAAATCTATTAGAAAAGATCCCATTCCCAACAGCAACAACAACAAAAATGAGAACCTGAATTAAACTTTAAGGGCTCAACCTCTATAAAGAAAACTTCAAAATTTTAGAAGGGAATAAAGGAACAATGAACAAATACAGTTGGTTCTTGGATAAAGGCCCAATATTTTAATAGTTTGAATTTCCTAAGAAAATAATCTATAAAAATGTTTTGCAATTAATATATCAACACAGTTTTATTAGGGTGGGTGAAAGTATCTGGCATGGTATTAGTAATCATCTGAAAAAAACAGAATATGAGAAGCCAAGAAAATTCAGAATTAAAAAGTCATGAGAGATAAATGGTTCTATCAAGTATAGAGAAGCACTGGAAAGCCTCAATAATTAAAAGCTAGATAGCAGCACAAACAAAAATAAACAAATCAATTTAACAGAACACAGAGTCTGACAACCAACCAAAAAACATGCAAATTTAATAACTGTGATAAGAATAATATCTTAAGTCAGTAGAAGAATGATAGATTATTGAATGAATAGTGTTAGGTAAATAGCCATCTGGAAAAAATAATCAGGATTCTTATGGCATAACAAACTAAAAAAAAAGTAATTTACATGTTAGATCACAGAACATAGGTAAATTCGTTACCAGGTAAGAAACAATATCCAGAAACAAAAAAAGACTAATAAATTTGAATAAAGTTTAAAACTTCTATATCACCAACAGAAGAAAACTGCAACCAATTTAGGGAAGAGGAGGGAGAGGGAGTGCTCAATTATATTACAAAAGAACCAGTTTTTAACTGTATAGTAAAGTCTCACAAATCAATTTTTAAAAAAGGAAAAAGAAAAATGAGCAAGCGATACGAACTAGCAGCTCATTTAAAAAAGAATTACAAATAGCTAATAAACAATGAGAAGATATTCAGGTGTTCATTTTCATACTCATGAAGAAACACACATTAGAATAACAATATATCATTTTTATCTGGGCAGATCAACAAAAACATAAATGTCTGACAAGACCCAGTTTTGATGAAGGTGTGGGAAAACAGCAACTCTAATAAAGGTGGAAATATAAATGAGAATAACTTTTCTTGCCAGAAATTTAACACTATCTATCAAAATTAAAAATATATACAACCCTTGACCTAGAAATTTTATTTTTATGATAGTAGCAAAATAGTCATTATTCACAAATGATATTACCATCTGCATACAAAATATAAAATAATACATAAATCAATAATTTGAACAGGTATTGTTTTAAAGCTTTAGTAGTTAAGATAATGTGTATTGACACAGGGTTAGACAAACTGCTGAATGGAACAAAAGAAAAGAGTTCAGAAACTCTGAATTTATGACAGTACAGATCATTAGGAGAACGGAAACAATGTGTTAATAAATGAGACTGGGACAATTAGGTATTCATTAGAAAAAATGAAATGTGACTCTTATATCAAAACAAAAATTAATTTCAGGTAGATTAAAGACCTAAATGTAAAAGTCAAAACTATAAAACTTTTAGAAGACAATAGTGTATAGAAGATTATGGCTTCTGGCTATGGAAGTAAATTCAAAACAAGACATGAAATGTGTAAACTTACACAGAAAAGACTGGTAATTTGATGTTAAAATAACTAAGTGATTTTATTCTTCAAAATATATTGTATAGGGCTGGACAAAAAAGCTACAAGCCATAGAATCTCTAACAACTATAACCAATATTACCCAGTGGCTCAAAAATATATGAAACTGAGGCCAGGTGCAATGGCTCACACCTGTAATCCTAGCACTTTGGGAGGCCAAGACAGGAGGATCGCTGGAGCCCAAGAGTTTGAGGTTGCAGTGAGCTATGATGACATCACTGCACTCCAGCCCAGGAGACAAAGCAAGACCCTCTTCAAAAAAAAAAAAAAAATACATACACATACACACACACACACACACACACACTTATTTACTTATTTATTTATTGTTTAGGATTTTTTTTTTTTTAAAGCAAGGAATACCAAACATGGAATTCAGAATTATGATTACTGAGTCAGGAAGAAATGAGATAGAATCTGGAGGGGAGCAACCAGGGGATTTCTAAGGGAACAGATAGTATTCTTTAACTATTTTTAATGTTACATAGCAATTCTTTACACCTACATATATTTTATATATTAGTTTTTATTTACTCAATATTTAATAAAAGGGAATTTTAAATAGCATGAAAATGACTAAGAAACCATACTTTATCAAATCTTTGGTAGACCATCAGGGTTCACTGAACCCAAATCTAGTTTGTATGGGTGGGGGTTGGGTGAAGAATGGGAGTGGGTTTAAAAGTAATTCTAAATATTTTTAAGGATTGCTTTTCCACAATTGTCGTTCTTTCTTAAGGTCTTCCATATAACAAAGAGAAATTTACTTTACATATGAATAAAACTCATTCTATCTGGAAATAAATCATCACTATGCCATCATCCCTCAGACACTGCCTTGGAAGTTTTTTTTTTTTTTTTTTTTTTTTTTTTTTTTTTTTTTTAAGCATTCACTGAATACAGTTGATAATTCAGAATTTTTAACTTTCTGCCTGTGTTGAGATATCCACAAGATTACTCCCAGGTTCAATGATTTGCTAGCAGGACTCAGAAGACTGTGTCATGTTTGCAAGTGTGATTTATTATGACCAAGGCTACAAAACAAAAATCAACAAAGAGAAAAGGCGCGTGGGATGAAATCTGGGGGAAACTAGGAGTAAGCTTCCAGAGTCCTCTCCCAGAGGAGTCACACAAGATACCCTTAATTCTCCCAGCAGCAAGTTGCGACAGACAACACATGTGAAATGCTGTCAACCAGTGAAGATTGTTAGAGACTCAGAGCCCAGGGTTTTCACTGTGGGCTGGTCACACAGGCAGCCTCTGCCTAGCACATGCCAAAATTCCAGACTCCCAGAAGGAGGTGTTCAGCATAAACAATACTGCTTGCACAAACGGTAACCATACTTTTCAGTTAGTGGTGGGAATCCTCCTGAAATCTAAGTTCCTAGACACCAGCTAAGGGCCAACCTTGCAAGCAGGCCTTTTCAAAGATAGCAGTTTAGGTTATGTCAACTCTTTTCTGCACACCACCATTAATGGCAAAGAGAGGAAAACTGACAGAGAAAGATATTTTACAACCACTAGATGATCAAAAGATGAATGAAAATACAGAGAGAGCACCGTAGATTAATGATGATGGCTTCAACTGTATAAGTGAAATCTGAGACTGCAAGTCTTCAGATGACAATATTCTAAATGAATTTTCTTAAATTCAAGAATTTTCATCCACTTAGTCATTAAACAAGGACTTTATCATGTAGTATTTGTGACAAGAATTTGGACTATCCTAGAATCCTAAGAGTACATGCAACAGCACCCTCTCTCATTTTTTATATTTATGCATCATAATTTGTTTATAAATTGACAACTGTTGATGGTAGATATGTATACAATGGTAAATGGAAGGAAACAGATGATATAAAATTGAAAAAATTCACTGATCATTCTAATTGTTGATATTATAAATCAAAAGAGAAATGCTTTGCAATCATGGATCAAAAACAATGAATGTCCTCTTTACTTCAAAACTACAAGCCATCAAAATCTGTAAAAGTATGTTCTGACGTCAAGTGAAAAAACAGAACCTATTTAATATCTAGAATCAGTATGTACCAAATGGATATATATTTTCTGTTCAAGTAGGACAATTAATAAGTAGTTATATTCCAAGGACACTGCATATTTTCAGTATAAACATCTTCATAAACACATGTATTATATACAATGAAATACTACCCAGCAATTAAAAGGAATGGACTATTGATACAGGCAACGACATACATGAATCTCAAAATAATCTGGAAAAGACCAGATTTAAAAATAGAACATATTTTATGATTCCATTTATATAAAACTCTAGAAAATGCAAACTAGTCTACAATGACAGAAATCAAACCAGTAGCAGTCTGGGGGAGAGAGGATGGGGAAGGACAGGACAAGAAAGAGACTGAAAAAAAAGCTTGAGGAAACTTTTCAAAGTGATGGATACATTTACTATCTTGATTATAGTGATGGTTTCACAGGTCAAAACTTATGAAACTGTCCTCTTAGTATGTGCAGTTTACCGTATGTCAATTATATCTCAGTAAAGCTGATAAAAAATTGAGTGTGCTATGTTCAGATTCTAATTAAAATTTTTAATGATGGTTTGTCATTACCTTTATTCTTCTGTAAATTATTTATAAAATAACTTCAAACATTTAAAAATAAAAACAGCAACAAAAAATAAAAACTAGCAAAGGGTGATGAATAACACTCATTGAGGGTTAAATGACTGTTAGCTGTGAGAAATGATCATGACAGTACAGTCTGCATAGCAGATATCTAATACATACAAGAACAACGAACAGAACATAATAAAATTAATGACAATCACAACTTATATTTCAAATTTGTGAAATATGTCAAACTTATATTGCTTTTTTCTCTAAAACCAATTGAGAATACATTAAAACAAAATTCTGCCAGGAGTTTCCAGTGGTCTGTGTATTATACCTCTTAATGGCTATGAACTTCAAGGTAAGATTTCTTTTACATGTACTTTAACTCCAGCAAATGCCTGTTTAAGCTAACTTAAAACAGATTAACATTTTCTCAAAAAACACAGCTGTACTGTTAGAATAAATCCATTCCTGGACCTTAAGTCCAGAAAGCACTGCCAATTTGCTTCACTCTTTAAAACATTCTGTCAAACAAAAGTTCTTGTTCTCTACTTCTGCAAGACCAACAAGCAATCAGCAACTATAACTTCTGTTGTTGTCAAATATGTTTTTACACAGATAGTTCCTAATTCATGAATAGGCTGTATTTCAAAAATGAGTCCTTTTTGACTGCTTGGAAAAACTTGAAACGACAATATAAATTATGACTAGGTTCCTAAAGCCAACCCATAAAAAGCCCACTTAACACAAGGTACCTTGGGCATATATTAGTTTAAACACAAGTAGCCATCTCTATCTTTCTCTCTCTCTCTCTCCCTCTCTCTCTCTCTCTCTCTCTCTCTCTCTCTCTCTCTCACACACACACACACAGACACACATATTCTTGTACGGACAAAAACATTTGCTGTCTTTTTCACTATCTTCCACGCCCAAACACATGATCAAAATATTTCTTCTTCTTTGGTAGCAGCAAATGGGTACAGAGTGGCCAAATTGAGAGGTAGAGACTACAATGGCTTTCGTAATCTGAAAATTCAAGTAATTTTTAAACTGAATATTCTTAAGTCATATCACCCTTATTCATCTGGCAATCTCCACTGATGACAAGATTTGTTCAAACCAAGTTTATGAATGCTGAGTAAACTTTATAATAAAATGTTTTACAAAAAATGTGATACATCATAAAAGTTTACATTCAAAATTTCCTTTACATGCTTGTGGAATTTAGAAGCTCTGGCTCTTCCTTTATTAATAAGGACCTTGTTTGGGGCTGAATTATGTTCCCCCAAAATTTATACATTGAAGTCTTAATTCACAGTACCTCAGAATGTAACTGTATTTGGAAATAGGGCCTGTACCAAAAAAAAAAAAAAAAAAGCATGTTTAAGTTAAAATGTAGCCATTAGGGTAAGATAATCCAATCTGACCGGTTCCCTTATAGAGAAGAAAACTGGACACACTGAGAGACACACCAGGGGCATGCATGCGCAAAGAAAAGACCATGCAAAGAGGCACAAGAGGGTAGCCATCTGTAAGCTAAGGAAAAAGGCCTCAGAAGAAACCCTGCTATCACCTTGATCTTGGACGTCAAGCCTCCAGAATAGTGAGAAATTAAATTTCTGTTGTTTAAGCCAACCAGTCTGTGATATTTTGTTATAGAAGCCCTAGCAAACTAAATACAGAGCTTAAAAAGCAATTACTATTATAATTATGCACACTTGCAGAGTTTTTAACACTCAAGTTTTTATTCTAACTTCCTCACCGACAGAATTTCTAAATTAATAATAGAGGAGAAAAGTTATAATAGGTAATATGATTAGAATATAAGCTCCATGAGAGGATTTCCTTTGTTCACTGCTATATATCTGGTGCATAGGTTCTCAATAAATTACTAAAAGAGTAAATGTATCAATGAATAAATGACTACCATCTTCTTTGTAAAAATTAGAAAGACACTATTCTGTTATAGTTTCCTGAAATTATTTCACTATTTCAATGTTATATATTCAAACAAGTGTTATTTGTTTTAAAATAAAACATTCTCTTAAAACTTACTGTCAAGTTTTCCATTTGTAAAAAGAAAATTTTATAAACATATAAACTGTGAACAAGAAAATTTCATAAATAAAGACATGCTTAAAGGAAGGTAAGAAATATTACATTCCAAAACAATAGATTTTCAAATAAAGAAATTAAAAGACTATTAACACATATCACAGTATGTAGTTCTAAATGGATATAACAATAAACAATCAACTATTTCTAGTTGCATCCATATTATCAGCAAATGCTATCAGCAAATGCTACTAGAAACTATTTACCAATACATGAAAGGATTATTTACTTTAATTTATTCACTTCAAGAAAAGGTTTTATTTGTTTATTTGTATTTTTCCCCAATCCCCCTACCCTCCTAATCCAGCAGAGAAAGAAAGGAGCTTAACATAAATAGCATCCTAAAAGACGGAAGAGCTAGTTGGAGTCCCAAAGTCACTGAAGAATACTTTTTATCCTTTGGAGAAACCATACAGTCAACAAAAAGGGATTCCATAATAGAACAGTCCCCTAAAGATACTGGTTCGATGTAAAAGTTTGGCAGCACAACCAAGAAAAAGTACATTTCATCTTAGAAGAAGGAAGATACTAGAGTAAGATTGTGCTTTTAACACTGAAAGATATTTAACTTTAATTACTGTTAAAAATTATTCTAATCCAATTCTAATGAGCAGTCTGCTATGGCCATTATTACAAAGTATTTCTCAATATGAAATCTCTCTATTTTGAAACAACTCTTAAACATATTTTAAGTTACCTATTAATGCTTAACGAATTGGTTACAAGAAATCCGTAGATACCATATACCACATCCTAAAGATAAAGCAGTATGCTCCTTATACTTCAGTGTGTACAGACAGGTAGCTTTTTGTAATGTTTAAGTTTTGCTTCTTAAGGTTAAAGCAAAGAAGTCACAACATGAGAGAAGGATTAAAACACAATGGGAAGTAAATACTCAATGCAACAGTGTTTCAACCTTTATGTAGCTATTTTACCAACTAGATGTGTGAAGGGGAGCCTCAATTAGACTATTCTGCTTTATTTCAGCTAAATGGACGCATCACTTGATTAATGGTATCTATTAGCATCTCTTAAATTAATCAGACTTCACTAAAAATACTGCACTTATGTATAAAGCCAGACACCACAGGTTGCTTTGGCCAAGAGTTTTCCCTTGCTTTTCTAATACAGAGGCAATAAAAGCTAACTACAGTATAGGCATTCCTTGGTATCCATGGGGAACTGGTTCTAGGACCTCCTGCAGATACCAAAATCTCAGGATGCTCAAATCCCTTATATAAGATGGTGTAATATTTGCATATAACCTATTCATATCCTCTTATACACTTTAAATCATCTTGAGATTACTTATAATGCCTAATACAATATTAAGGCTATGTAAATAGCTGTTATACTGTATTGTTTAGGGAATAATGACAAGGAAAAAAGTCTGTACATGTTCAGTACAGATGCAATTTTTCCCCTGAATACTTTTGATCCACAGTTGGTTGAATCCACAGATGCAGAACGCATGGATATGGAGGGCCAACAGTACTAGGTTTCCAACTCTCCCTTACTACTAGGAGAGTCCATGTGACACAGCTCTAATCAACAAAATATAAACAGACTCCTACTAATTTTATAAACCACATCCCTTTCCCCTTCCTATCTTTATGACTAGAGCTGCAACAGACACCTTCCAATGAAGCAAAGGCCCAGAGAAAGGCAGAGATGTCAGCAGCTGTAGCAGCTGAATACTTCCAAGCTGATAACAATGAAGAAAAAGATTTAAAGCTATTAGTTTAGTATTTATTATTCGCAAACACAATCTTAAATTAAGCATGAGTGTACTAAATGAAGTAAATAGGTTATGTTGTTCAAATCTATGCTGTAACATGTTTTTACCCAGGGAAGAGGTGGTGGGTAACAGGGGCAACTATATAACTGTAAGACAGTGCTTTTCAAAGTTTTCCACTTGATGTGTTTTAATAGCAAAAACCAAATCATTATTTTAAAAATATAAAGAGACTTAGCAAGGAGTCATAGATACATGAACATTTCTTAAAAATCTCATCTTTTATCTTATACAAATTCCACATATGCAATTATCCACACAAATTACACTCAAATGCTATATTGCAAGTTTCAACATGAAAATAAGATTTTAAAGCCTTTTTCTTATTTAAAAATATGTTCAAGAAAAACTAATGTTATAGGATGACTATAGAGTACCACCAACACACCATATTTGTTCCTGAAGCTACTTGTATCCCAGGCCAAGAATCATAGAATCACCAAGATTTAGCACCTTAGACTCTATCACTGTGGAGAGAAGACACTCATAAAAATATTCCTGACTTTTACTAGGTGTGTTGCCTTCACCTCTGGGATTCTCTCACTTCAATTACTGCTGCCACCAAACATACTTTAATGCTCTATTACAAAAAGCATTCCAATGACTTCTCTAAGGACAGCCAGTAAGGGCAAGAACTTTCAAGAGCTTCTTCCGGATAAGATGGAAAAACAAAAACACTTAACTGACTTTACAAAATACAAGTTTCCAATCTTAACACAACTAATTTTATCCTAGGGATCTTAGGCTCTGGTCTTATTGCACCTACTACTTTGAAATAGCTAATTCTACACTGAAGACTTGGCATACCCTCAGAGGCACTATGAGTTTGCTAACTTCTGTTAACATCTACCCTCAAAGAATGGCCTCCTAGACAGCTTTGTATCTCTAGATTAATAATCTGAGTACCACTCTGCATTCTCCTTACATTCCCCAAGATCATTCTCCATGTCATAATACTAAAGATAAGAGACAAGCCTCTTTCCATGGGGACTGACGACTGAAATTAACTCATCTTTTGGTGATGCTGCTCCTTTTATACACACACATACATGCACAAGCATATCCACACGGAGACTTAAAAGATTCTATAGTAAATAGACTGTTTCCTCATGACAAGCTATTACTGTAACTTTTTTGGATAAATATCTCATAAGGAACAGTTAGAGGTAAGCTCCACAGAAATACGACTTTCTAAAAAAAGATTTCATTTCCAACAAACAAGGTGGTGCTTTTATTCCTTTTCAAAAGTTCACACCCCTAAATGAAAATACTAATTTATAAATGTGAATTAGAATTTACATAGGAAGATTACTTGCTGTAAATTAAAGCAGTTAATAATTGACATTAAAAGTACTAGTGGTATCAGAAAATAAACCTTATGAACACATACAACATTGGTATTAACTTTATATACTGGAAAGAAACATTTGTTTACTGTTATTGTTTCAAGCTATTTCTGATATGTTTTAAGCTAAAGTTGTGGGATAATTCTGGGATAATACCTCCCAAAGCATCCTGCTTTTATCACGTATTTAAAAATTTAATTTTAATTACTTGTCAATTTTACCACAAAGCTGTGAATAATGAATTTTGCATATAACAAAATACATTTAATGAAAAGGGAACTAGGATGCTATAGTCTTAGAAGCTATATTTCTATATATAGTCTTTTGTCAATACTACCTGCCATAAAATTCAAACATTCTGAAAAACAATCTTTAAAAATTCTATCCACATAAGGTTAAGCCCAAAAGTAACTCCTATTCTTTTTATTTTCCTAATTAAATTTCTAATGATGTCCTAAATTGCTAAAGTATAACTTAGATGCCCTTTTAACTCTTTTCCATTACCAAGTATGATCACAGCAAGACATTTTCAATAAAATACTTTCTTCATTTTTCCACCAGGGGGCCATCAAGAACTTCAAGTGGTATTTTGTAATGAACATCACACCATCCTAAAGTATTTTAAAGAAAGTGCAGCTGGAAGGAATTCAAAGTTCACAAAAGACTATTAGACTAATTATGAAGAATGGTATGCTACTTCTTAAAGCTGGTCTTGCAAGATAGTATTTTTAAAACATCTTATATACCTCATAAATTATGCCTAAATTTAAGGAGAAAAAAATTTTACAGTGATTAACTCTATAAAAATATTGTTTTAAAAATTTAAAATCCTTTTTCTAAAATATCCTATTGTATACACTACATGAAAAAACAGGCTTAACATTCAGTGGAAAACAAAAACGTAGTCTGAGCTATTTAAACAATGCATTAAACTGGCTCATAGTTGAATGACCAATATGAATGTAAAAACAAACTTGTTAAAAATCTGTTTTCATAATATAAGCAGCATATTTTTTCTTGTACAAACATTTCCATTTTATATTTCAGAAAATTTCTGAAATCTCACTGGGAAAACAAGAATTCTCTGACATCACAAAGAATTTAAAGTGAAGGAAAAAAATTCCCGACCAGAAAAGCAACATATTCTTTAATAAAGGGATAAAAACACAGTTAATTTAGTTAACTCGCAGTTTGAAATGTCTTCACATCAATTGGGAAGTTTCAGTCCTACAAAAACTAAAAAAAGGGTTTCATTCAAAAAAAATACTTTAGAATAAATAATTATTTCTCAAATACTATATTCATTAGGGAGCTCTCTTCCTGCTTCCAACTGGTTTTAAACCATATGTTGTTTTTAACTGCAGAAATCAGGTAAAAATACATCACTCCTTTACACAATTTAATATTTTATATAAAGATAACCATTTATCTTTAAGGCAAACTTTACATTTATTTTCTTTATGTAGAACATATCACTATATTATTAATAATATAACCAGTTTTACTTATAGGGGATAGTGTCATGCTTCTTTGATTGTTTATTTTGTTTCAAAGCTTTTTTTTCCTCTACAATATCTAAATATCAATTTAGTAATAAAATCACAAAGCCTACGGCATTAGTTTGAATATTAAACCTGACACCAACAATTTCTCCCAAAATGATGTCAGAAGACATTTTCAGCCCTACATATCAATAGTTTCCTGTATATTTAATTTTCCACCGAAGCAAAACAAAAACCAAGTCAATAATTAATCTCCATTAATGAAGAATGATGACATCTTACATGCAGCTTTCATAAAAATCAGATCTTTTTCAACTACACCTAACTGTGCACAGACCAATTTTTCACTTGTGTCAGACACACAAAGGACAGGGAATTCCATTACATGAATTAAAGTCAATCAAACCATCTAATCTGAATCATAATTATTTCTTTGCTGAAATACCGTTGGATTTTAAAACCAAGCTTTTTAAGGAAGTATTATTCAAACCCACCTTACATCCAAACATTAAGGATATTGTGCTGTTGGTGCATGCTACTTTACAGTGGCATAACATCGGAGAAAAGCAATCCAAGTTTTTGATGCTAGGAGACATTTTTTCAGACCCTGAGCATTTCAATCGATCCAAGACTGAAATTCCAGAAAAATGCCTTGGTAAATGTTGCTTGTTGAGTGTCTTAAACATTTAATCTAGATACAAAGCACTTTTTTAAAAAAAAAGATTAATATTTAAATGTTGCATTCTTCAGCTGTTTCCACCCCCACAGCAGAGATCAGGTCGGCATACTATGATTGGAATTAAGATGCTCTTTCTTTTTCCTACATAAAACTGCTTCAATAAAATTATAATCAAATCCCCAGAATGAAAGTACTCATTCAGCATCACTTTGGCAGGGCCCAAAAACCTGCTAATATCCCTAAAATTTAATCCAGCATCGGATTCACCATAAGAGCTCCACCTGCTGCAGTATAAGCACTGCTATCTCCTCCATGAGAATAAGATACAACTTGAGCAGAGCCACTATGCTCAAATATATGCTGGCTGCTTTGGGGGAGGGGCAAGATGTTGCAGCAA